>NW_027278475.1:0-195071 GCF_030028105.1 Mobula birostris
CGATATAGAGGAAGGTATGAGAGGCGCACGATAACACGGCGATATAGGGGAAGCTATAAGAGGTGAGCGAAAACACAGCAATATAGGGGAAGGTATGAGAGGTGCGCAAAAACACAGCGATATAGGGGAATCTATGGGATGTGCGCAAAAGCACAGCAATATAGGGCAAGGTATGGGAGGTGCGGGAAAAAATGGTGAGAAACGTGATGTTATGAGAGGTGCGCGAAAACAGAGCAATTTGAAGGAAACTATGAGAGGTGCATGAAAACATTGCAATATATGGAAAGCAATCAGAGGTGCACGAGAACACAGCGATAGAGGGGAAACAATGAGAGGTGCGCAATAACACAATGAAAAAGGGGACGGTATGAGAGGTGCGCAAAAACACAGCGATATAGGGTAATCTATGGGAGGTGCGCGAAACCACAGCGATATAGGGGAAGGTATGGGTGGTGCACGAAAATAGGGTGATACAGGGGAAGGTATGAGAGGTGCGCGAAAACACAACGATATAGGGGGAGGTATGAGAGGTATGCCAAAACACAGTGATATAGAGGAATTTATAGGAGGTGTGCGAAAACGCAGCGACATATGGGAAGCTATGGGAGGTGTACAAAACAGAGCGATATAGGGTAAGGTATCAAAGGTTGGAGAAAACACAGCGATATAGGGGAAGCTATGGGAGGTGCGTGAAAACACGGCGATATAGGAGAAGGCATTAGAGGTACGCGAAAACACAGCGATGTTGGGGAAGTTATGGGAGGTATGCGACAACAGAGCAATATAGGGGAAGGTATGGGAGGTGTGCGAAAACACGTCGATATAGAGGAAGGTATGAGAGGCGCACGATAACACGGCGATATAGGGGAAGCTATAAGAGGTGAGCGAAAACACAGCAATATAGGGGAAGGTATGAGAGGTGCGCAAAAACACAGCGATATAGGGGAATCTATGGGATGTGCGCAAAAGCACAGCAATATAGGGCAAGGTATGGGAGGTGCGGGAAAAAATGGTGAGAAACGTGATGTTATGAGAGGTGCGCGAAAACAGAGCAATTTGAAGGAAACTATGAGAGGTGCATGAAAACATTGCAATATATGGAAAGCAATCAGAGGTGCACGAGAACACAGCGATAGAGGGGAAACAATGAGAGGTGCGCAATAACACAATGAAAAAGGGGACGGTATGAGAGGTGCGCAAAAACACAGCGATATAGGGTAATCTATGGGAGGTGCGCGAAACCACAGCGATATAGGGGAAGGTATGGGTGGTGCACGAAAATAGGGTGATACAGGGGAAGGTATGAGAGGTGCGCGAAAACACAACGATATAGGGGGAGGTATGAGAGGTATGCCAAAACACAAGTGATATAGAGGAATTTATAGGAGGTGTGCGAAAACGCAGCGACATATGGGAAGCTATGGGAGGTGTACAAAACAGAGCGATATAGGGTAAGGTATCAAAGGTTGGAGAAAACACAGCGATATAGGGGAAGCTATGGGAGGTGCGTGAAAACACGGCGATATAGGAGAAGGCATTAGAGGTACGCAAAAACACAGCGATGTTGGGGAAGTTATGAGAGGTACGCGAAAACAGCGATATAGTGGAAGCTATGGGAGGTACGCGAAAACACAGCAACATAGGGTAAGTTATGGGAGGTGCGCGAAAGCACGGTGACATACGTGAAGGTATCAGAGGTGCGTGAAAACATGTCGATATAGGGGAAGGTATTAGAGGCGCATGAAAACACGGCAATATAGTGGAAGCTATAAGAGGTGAGTGAAAACACAGCAATATAGGGGAAGGTATGAGAGGTGTGCAAAAACACAGTGATATAGGGGAAGCTATGGGAGCTGCGTGAAAACAGTGCGATAGAGGGGAAGGTATGAGAGGTGTGCAAAAAAACAACAATATAAGGGAATCTATGGGATGTGCATGAAAACACAGCGATATAGGGGAAGGTATGAGAGGTGCGTGAAAACAGGGCATTATAGTGGAACTTTATAGAGGTGCGCAAAAACACAGCGATATAGGGGAATCTATGGGAGGTGTGTGAAAACAGAGCAATTTGAGGGAAGGTATGAGAGGTGCGCGAAAACACACTGAGATAGGGGAAGCTATGAGAGGTGCGCGAAAACATGGTGATGCACGTGATGTTATGAGAGCTGCGCGAAAACAGTGATATAGCGGAAGCTATGGAAGTTACGCAACAACACAGCAATATAGGAGAAGGTACGGGAGGTGTGCGAAAGCAGAACAATTTGAGGGAAGCTATGAGAGGTGAGCGAAAACATTGCAATATATAGAGAGCTATTAGAAGTGCATGAGAACATAGCGATAGAGGGGAAGCTATGAGAGGTGCGCGATAACACAGTGAAAAAGGGAAAGGTATGAGAGGTGCGGGAAAACACGGCGATATATGGGAAACTATGGGAGGTGCGTGAAAACAGCGTGATATATGAGGAAGTATGAGAGGAATATGAAAACACATCGATGTACGGGAAGCTATGAGAGCTGCGCGAAAACAGTGATATAGCGGAAGCTATGGAAGTTATGCAACAACACAGCAATATAGGGGAAGGTATGGGAGGTGCGCGAAAACACGGCAATATAGGGAAAGCTATGAGACGTGTACGTAAACACAGTGATATAGGGGAAGCTATGGGAGCTGCGTGAAAACAGTGCGATAGAGGGGAAGGTATGAGAGGTGTGCAAAAAAACAACAATATAAGGGAATCTATGGGATGTGCATGAAAACACAGCGATATAGGGGAAGGTATGAGAGGTGCGTGAAAACAGGGCATTATAGTGGAACTTTATAGAGGTGCGCAAAAACACAGCGATATAGGGGAATCTATGGGAGGTGTGTGAAAACAGAGCAATTTGAGGGAAAGTATGAGAGGTGCGCGAAAACACACTGAGATAGGGGAAGCTATGAGAGGTGCGCGAAAACATGGTGATGCACGTGATGTTATGAGAGCTGCGCGAAAACAGTGATATAGCGGAAGCTATGGAAGTTACGCAACAACACAGCAATATAGGAGAAGGTACGGGAGGTGTGCGAAAGCAGAACAATTTGAGGGAAGCTATGAGAGGTGAGCGAAAACATTGCAATATATGGAGAGCTATTAGAAGTGCATGAGAACATAGCGATAGAGGGGAAGCTATGAGAGGTGCGCGATAACACAGTGAAAAAGGGAAAGGTATGAGAGGTGCGGGAAAACACGGCGATATATGGGAAACTATGGGAGGTGCGTGAAAACAGCGTGATATATGAGGAAGTATGAGAGGAATATGAAAACACGTCGATGTACGGGAAGCTATGAGAGCTGCGCGAAAACAGTGATATAGCGGAAGCTATGGAAGTTATGCAACAACACAGCAATATAGGGGAAGGTATGGGAGGTGCGCGAAAACACGGCAATATAGGGAAAGCTATGAGACGTGTACGTAAACACAGTGATATAGGGGAAACTATGGGAGGTGTGCAAAAACATGGTGATATACGTGATGATATGAGAGGTGTGCGAAAACAGAACAATTTGAGGGAAGCTATGAGAGGTGAGCGAAAACATTGCAATATATGGAAAGCTATGAGAGGTGCACGAGAACACAGTGATAGAGGGGAAGATATGAGAGGTGCGGGAAAATGCAACGATATAGGTTAAGGTATGAGAGGTGCGAGAAAACACAGCAATATAGGGGAAGCAATGGGAGGTGCACGAAAACACGGCTATATACGTGAAGCTATGAGAGGTGCGTGAAAACACGTCGATATAGGGGAAGGTTTGAGAGATTAGCGAAAACATAGCTAAATAGGGGAAGGTATGAGTGATGCGCGAGAAAATGGAGATATAGGCAAAGCTGTGAGAGGTGAGCAAAAGCACAGTGATATAGGGAAAGATATGCGAGGTGCGCGAAATCACGGCGATATAGGGGAAGCTATGAGAGGTGCGCGTAAACACAGCGATTTGGGGAAATCTATCAGAGGTGCACAAAAACATTGCAATATATGTTAAACTATGAGAGGTGTACGAGAACAAAAAGATATAGGGGAAGGTGTGGGAGGTGCACGAAAACATGGCGATACAAGGGAAGATATGAGAGGTGAGCGAAAACACAGCGATATGAGCGAAAACACAGCTAGATAGGGGAAGCTATGAGCGTTTCGCAAAATCACAGCGATATGGTGGAAGGTATGATAGGTGCGCAAAAACACAGAGATACAGGGGAAGGTATGGGAGGTGCGTGAACACAGGGTTTTATACGGGAAGGTATTAGAGGTGCGCAAAAACACAGCGATTAGGGGAATCTATGGGAGGTGCACGAAAACACAGCGATATAGGGGAAGGTATGAGAGGTGCGTGAAAACAGGGCGTTATAGTGGAACTTATTAGAGGTGCGCAAAAACACAGCGAGATAGGGGAATCTATGGGAGGTGCACGAAAACACGACCATATAGGGGAAGGTATGAGAGGTGCGCGCAAGCATGGTGATATACGTGATGTTATGAGAGGTGCACGAAAACAGAGCAATTTGAGGGAAGCTAAGAGAGGTGAGCGAAAACATTGCAATATATGGAGAGCTATGAGAGGTGCACGAGAACACAGTGACAGAGGGGAAGCTATGAGGGGTGCCGGAAAATGCAACGATATAGGGTAAGTTATGAGAGGTGCGCGAAAACACAGCAATATAGGGGAAGCTATGGGAGGTGCACGAAAACACGGCTATATACGTGAAGCTATGAGAGGTGCATGAAAACACGTCGATATGGGGGAAGGTATGAGAGATTAGCGAAAACTCAGCTAAAAAGGGGAAGTTTTCGTGCACCTCTCACACCTTCCCCTATATCGGTGTGTTTTCACGCACCTCTCATAACTTCTCCTATATCGCTGTGTTTTTGCACACCTCTCATACCTTCCCACAAATCGCTGTGTTTTCGTGCACCTCTCATGGCTTCTCCAATATCGCCGTGTATTCATGCACATCTCATACCGTCCCCTGTATCGCTGTGTTTACGCGCACATTCCATAGCTTCCCCTTTATTGCTGTGTTATTGCTCACCTCTCATACCTCCCCCTATATCGCTGTGTTTTCACGCACCTCTCATAAATTCTCCTATATCGCTGTGTTTTTGCACACCTCTCATACCTTCCCCTATATCGCTGTCTTTTCGCGCACATCGCATAGATTCACCTTTATCGCTGTGTTATTGCTCACCTCTCATAGCTTCCCCTATATCGCCGTGTTTTTGCTCACCTCTCATAGCTTCCCCTATATCGCTGTTTTTCGCACACCTCTCATGTCTTCAGCTAGATCGCTATGTTTACGCTCCTCTCATTACTTCCCCTATATCGCTGTGTTTTCGCGCACCTCTCATGATTTTCCCTATATCGCCGTGGTCTCGCACACCTCTCATACCTTCCCCTATATCGCCGTGATTTTGCACACGTCCCATAGCGTCGCCTATATCGCTGTGTTTTCGGGCATCTCTCATACCTTCCCCTACATCACTCTGTTTTCATGCACGTCTCATAACGTCCCCTATATCGCCCTGTTTTCGCGCACCTCCCATGCCTTCCCCTAAATCGCTGTGTTTTCGTGCACCTCTCATACCTTCCCCTATGTCGCTGTGTTTTCACGCACCTCGCATAACTTCTCCTATATCGCTGTACTTTTGTACACATCTCATACCTTCCCCTACATTGCCGTGTTTTCATGCACATCTCACAACGTCCCCTATATCGCTGTGTTTTCGCGCACCTCCCATAGCTTCGCCTACATTTCTGTTTTCGCACACCTCTCATACCTTCCCCTATATCGCTGTTCTTTCGCGCACATCCCATAGCTTCACCTTTATCGCTGTGTTATTGTTCAACTCTCATACCTCCCCCTATATGGCAGTGTTTTCACTTACCTCTCATAACTTCTCCTATATCGCTGTATTTTTGCGCCCCTCTCATGGCTTCCCCAATATCGCCGTGTTTTCATGCACATCTCTTAACGTCCCCATATCGCTGTGTATTCGCACATCTCCAATAGCAACCCCTATATCGCTGTTCTTTTGCGCACCTCTCATACCTTCCCCTATATCGCCCTGTACCGCACACCTCCCATACCTTCCCGTATATCGCTGTCTTTTCGCACACCTCTCATGGCTTCCCCAAATTCGCCGTGTTTTCATGCACATCTCATAACGTCCCCATATCGCTGTGCATTCACGCACCTCCCATAGCATCCCCTATACCACTGTGCCTTCGCGCACCCCTAATACCGTCCCCTATATCACCCTGTTTCGCGTACCTCCCATGGTTTTGCCTACATCGCTGTGTTTTCGCGCACCTCTCATAGCTTCCTCTATGTCGCTGTCTTTTCGCGCACATCCCATAGCTTCAACTTTATCGCTGTCTTATTGCTCACCTCTCATAGCTTCCCCTATTTCACCGTGTTTTCGTACACCTCTCATATCTCCCCCATATTGCTGTTTTCACGCACCTCTCATAACTTCTCCTATATTGCTGTGTTTTTGTGCACCTCTCATACCTTCCCTAATATCGCTGCGTTTTCATGCACATCTCATAACGTCCCCTATATCGCTGTGTACTCGCGCACCTCCCATAGCATCCCCGATATCGCTGTGCCTTCGCACACCTCTCATACATTCCCCTATATCGCCCTGTTTTCGCGGACCTCCCATTCATTCTCCTATATCGCTGTGTTTTTGTGCACCTCTCATACCTTCCCTAATATCGCTGCGTTTTCATGCAAATCTCATAACGTCACCTATATCGCTGTGTATTCACGCACCTCCCGTAGCATACCCTATATTGCTGGGCCTTGCGCACCTCTCATACATTCCCCTATATCGCTGTCTTTTTGCACATATCCCATACCTTCAACTTAATCACTGTGTTATTGCACACCTCTCAGAGCTTCCCCTATATCGCTGTGTTTTTACTCACCTTTCATAGCTTCCCCTATATCGCCGTGTTTTCGCGCACCTCTCATGTCTTCACCTAGATCGCTATGTTTTCACTCCTCTCAATACTTCCCCTATATCGCTGTGTTTTCTCGCACATCTGATACATTCTCCCGTATCGCTGTGTTTTCGCACACCTCTCATAATTTCCCCTATATCGCCGTGTTCTCGCACGCCTCTCATATCCTCCCCAATATCGCCGTGTTTTCATGCACATCTGATAACGTCCCCTATATCATTGTGTATTCAGGCACCTCCCATAGCATCCCCTACACCGCTGTGCCTTCGCGCACCTCTCATACCATCCCCTATATTGCCCTGTTTTCGCGCACATCTCATAGCTGCAACTTTATCACTGTCTTATTGCTCACCTTTCATAGCTTCCCCTATATCGTTGTGTTTTCATGCACATCTCATAATGTCCCCTATATCGCTGTGCTTTCTCGCACCTCTGATACATTCCCCTGTATCTCCGTGTTTTCGCGCACCTCTCATAATTTCCCCTATATCGCCGTGTTTTGGCACACGTCCCATAGCGTCCCCTATATCGCTGTGTTTTCGGGCACCTCTCATACATTCCCCTATATCGCCCTGTTTTCGCGCACATCCCATAGCTTCCACTATATTGCCCTGTTTTCGCGCACCTCTCATACCATCCCCTATATCGCCCTGTTTTCGCGCACCTCCCGTACCTCCCCCTATATTGCTGTGTTTTCGTGCACCTCTCATATCTTGCCCTATATAGCTGTGTTTTCATGCACCTCTCATAAATTCTGCTATAACGCTGTATTTTTTCGCACCTCTCCTACCTTCCCCTATATTGCCGTGTTTTCATGCACATCTCTTAACATGCCTATATCGCTGTGTATTCGTTCACCTCCCATAGCACCTCTATATAACTGTGCCTTCGCGTACCTCTCATACTTTCCCCTATATCGCCCTGTTTTCGCTCACTTCCCATAACTTCCCCAATATCGCTGTGTTTTCGTGCACCTCTCATTCCTTCCACTATATCGCTGTGTTGTCACCCACCTCTCATAACTTCACCTATATCGCTGTGTTTTCGTGCACCTCCCATAGCTTTGCTGAGATCGCTATGTTTTCGCTCCTCTCATTACTTCCCCTATATCACTGTGCTTTCACGCACGTCCCATAGTGTCCCCTATATCGTGTGTTTTCGGGCACCTCTCATACCTTCCAATATATCGCCTTGTTTTCGCGCACCTCTTATACCTTCCCCTATATCGCTGTGTTTTCGTGCACCTCTCATATGTTCCCTTATATCGCTGTATTTTTGCGCACATCTCATACCTTCCCCTATATTGATGTGTTTCCATGCTCATCGCATAACGTCCCCTATATCGCCCTGTTTTCGCGCATCTCCCATACCTTCCCCTATATTGCTGTGTTTTCGTGCACCTCTCATACCTTCCCCTATATCGCTGTGTTTTCATGCACCTCTCATAGCTTCTCCTATATCGCTGTACTTTTGCGCACATCTCATACCTTCCCCTAAATTGCCGTGTTTTCATGCACATCTCATAACGTCCCCTATATCACTGTGCCTTCACGCACCTCTCATACCTTCCCCTATATCGCCCTGTTTTCGCACACCTCCCATACCTTCCCCGATTTCGCTGTGTTTTCATGCACCTCCCATAGCTTTGCCTACATCGCTGTTTTCGCGCACAGCCCATAGCTTCACCTTGATCGCTGTGTTATTGCTCACCTCTCATAGCTTCCCCTATATCGCCGTGTTTTCACGCACCTCGCATGTCTTCACCTATATTGCTATGTTTTTGCTCCTATCATTACTTCCCCTATATCGCTGTGTTTTCTCGCACCTCTGATACATACCCCTGTATTGACATGTTTTCGCGCACCTCTTACCATTTCCCCTACATTGCCGTGTTCTCGCACACCTCTGATACCTTCCCCTAAATCACTGTTTTTCTGTGCACGTCCCATAGCGTCCCCTATATCGCTGTGTTTTCTCGCACCTCTGATACATTCCCCTGTATCGCCGTATTTTCGCACATATCCCATAGCTTCCACTAAATTGCCCTGTTTTTGCGCACCTCTCATGTCTTCCCCTATATCACGTTGTTTTCGCGCAGCTCTCACACCTTACACTATATCGCTCTGTTTTCGCACACCTCTCATACCTTCCCCTATATTGCTGTGTTTTCACGCACCTCTCATAACTTCTCTTATATTGCTGCATTTTTGCGCACCTCTCATAACTTCCCCCATATCGCTGTGTTTTTATGCACATCTCATAACGTCCCCATATCACTGTGTAGTCGCGCACCTCCCATAGCCTCCCACATATTGCTGTGCCTTCGCGCACTTCTCATACCTTCGCCTATATCGCCCTGTTTTCGCACACTTCCCATTCATTCTACTGTCGCTGTGTTTTTGTGAACCTCTCATACGTTCCCCTATATAGCTGTGTTTTTGCGCACACCCCATAGATTCACCTTTATCACTGTGCTATTGCTTACCTCTCAAAGCTTCCACTATATTGTCCTGCTTTCACACACCTCTCATGTCTTCCACTATATCACTGTGTTTTCGCGCACCTCCCCTAGCATCCCCTATATGGCTTTGTCTTCGCACTTCTCTCTTACCTTCACCTATATCGCCCTGTTTTCGAGCACCTCCCATACCTCCCCCTATATTGCTGTTTTCACGCACATCTAATAACTTCTCCTATATTGCTGTATTTTTGCGCACCTCTAATAACTTCCCCTATATCGCCGTGTTTTTATGCACATCTCATAACGTCCCCTATATCGCTGTGTATTCGCGCACCTCTCATAGAATCCCCTATATCGCTGTGCCTTCGTGCACCTCTCATTCCTTCCCCTATATCGCTGTGTTTTCGTGCACCTCTCATACCTTCCACTAAATCGCTGTGTTTTCACACACCTCTCATAACTTCTCCTATATCGCTGTGTTTTTGTGCACCTCTTATATCTTCCCTAATATCACTGCGTTTTAATGCACATCTCATAACGTGCCCTATATCGCTGTGTATTCACGCACCTCCCATAGCATCCCGTTTATCGCTGTGCCTTGCGCACCTCCCATACCGTCCCCCTTATCACTGTCTTTGCGCGCACATCCCATAGATTCAACTTTATCGCTGTGTTATTGCTCACCTCTCACAGCTTCCCCTATATCGCTGTGTTTTTGCTCACCTCTCATAGCTTCCCCTATATCGACGTGTTTTCGTATACCTCTCATGTCTTCACCTAGATCGCTATGTTTTCGCTCCTCTCATTACTTCCACTATATCGCTGTGTTTTCTCGCACCTCTGATACATTCACCTCTCATAGCATCCCCTATATCGCCCTGTTTTCATGCACATCTCATAACGTCTCCTATATCACTGTGTTTTCACGCACATCCCATAGCATCCCCTATATCGCTGTACCTTCGTGTACCTATCATATCTTCCCTATATCACTGTGTTTTCATGCACATCTCATAACGTCCCCTATATCGCTGTGCTTTCTCGGACCTCTGATACATTCCCCTGTATCGCCGTGTTTTTGCGCACCTCTCATAATTTCCCCTATATCGCCGTGTTTTCGCGCACCTCTCATTCCTTCCCCTATATCGCTGTGTTTTTGGGCACCTCCCATACCTCCCCCTATATTGCTGTGTTTTCGTACACCTCTCATAAATTCTGCTATAACGCTGTATTTTTGTGCACCTCTCATAACTTCCCCTATATTGCTGTGTTTTCATGCACATCTCATAACCCCTATATCGCTGTGTATTCGTGCACCTCCCATAACGCCCCTATATAACTGTGCCTTCGCGTACCTCTCATTCCTTCCCCTATATCGCCCTGTTTTCACTCACTTCCCATAACTTCCCCAATATCGCTGTGTTTTTGCACACCTCTCATACCTTCCCCTACATCGCTGTGTTTTCACGCACCTCTCATGGCTTCCCCAATATCGCCTTGTATTCATGCACATCTCGTACTGTCCCCTTTATCACTGTGTTTTCGCGCACCTCCCATAGCGTCCCCTATATCGCTGTGTTTTCGCGCACCTCTCATACCTTCCCCTGTATCGCTGTGTTTTCACGCACCTCTCATAACTTCTCCTATATTGCTGTATTTTTGCGCACATCTCATACTTTCCCCTATATTGCCGTGTTTTCATGCACATCTCATAACGTCCCCTATATCGCTGTGCATTCACGCACCTCCCATACCTTCCCCGATATCGCTATGTTTTCGTGCACCTCCCATAGCTTCGACTACATCGCTGTTTTTGCGCACAACCCATAGCTTCACCTTGATCGCTGTGTTATCGCTCACCTCTCATAGCTTCCCCTATATCGCCGTGTGTTCGCGCACCTCGCATGTCTTCACCTATATCGCTATGTTTTTGCTCCTATCATTACTTCCCCTATATCGCTGTGTTTTCTTGCACCTCTGATACATTCTCCTGTATTGCCATGTTTTCGCGCGCTCTCATACCTTCGCCTATATCGCCCAGTTTTCGCACACTTCCCATTCATTCTCCCATGTCGCTGTGCTTTTGTGAACCTCTCATACCTTCCCTAATATCGCTGCGTTTTCACGCACATCTCATAACGTCCCGTATATCGCTGTGTATTCACGCAACTCCCATAGCATCCCCTATATCGCTGTGCCTTGCGCACCTCTCATACCGTCCCCTATATTGCCGTGTTTTCGCGCACCTCTCATGATTTCCCCTATATCGCCGTGCTTTCGCGCACGTCCCATAGCGTCCCCTATAACGCTGTGTTTTCGGGCACCTTTCATACCTTCCCCTATATTGCCGTGTTTTCGCGCACCTCTCATAGCTTCCCCTATATCGCTGTGTTTTCATACAAATCTCATACCGTCCCCTATATCGCCCTGTTTTCGAGCACCTCCCATACCTTCCCCTGTATCGCTGTGTTTTCGTGCACCTCTCATACCTCCCTCTATATCGCTGTGTTTTCACGCACCTCTCATAACTTCTCCTATATCGCTGTTTTTGTGCACCTCTTATGTCTTCCCTAATATCGCTGCTTCTTCCTGCACATCTCATAACGTCCCCTATATCTCTGTGTATTCGTGCACCTCCCATAGCACCCCTATATAACTGTGCCTTCGCGTACCTCTCATGCCTTCCCCAATATCGCTGTGTTTTCACGCACCTCTTATAACTTCTCCTATATTGCTGCATTTTTGCGCACCTCTCATAACTTCCCCTATATCGCTGTGTATTTATGCACATCTCATAGCGTCCCCCATATCACTGTGTAGTCGCGCCACCACCCATAGCCTCCCACATATTGCTGTGCCTTCGCGCACTTCTCATACCTTCACCTATATCGCCCTGTTTTCGCACACTTCCCATTCATTCTCCTATGTCGCCTTGCTTTTGTGAACCACTCATACCTTCTCTAATATCGCTGCGTTTTCATGCACATCTCATAATGTCCCATATATCGCTGTGTATTCACGCACCTCCCATAGCATCCCCTATATCGCTGTGCCTTGCGCTCCTCTCATACCGTCCCCTATATTGCCGTGTTTTCGCGCACCTCTCATAGCTTCCCCTATATCGCCGTGTTTTCATCCAAATCTCATACCGTCCCCTATATCGCCCTGTTTTCGAGCACCTCCCATACCTTCCCCTGTATCACTGTGTTTTTATGTACATCTCATAACGTCCCCTATATCACTGTGTAGTCGCGCACCTCCCATAGCCTCCCACATATTGCTGTGCCTTACGCGCACTTCTCATACCTTCGCCTATATCGCCCAGTTTTCGCACACTTCCCATTCATTCTCCCATTTCGCTGTGCTTTTGTGAACCTCTCATACCTTCCCTAATATCGCTGCGTTTTCATGCACATCTCATAACGTCCCGTGTATCGCTGTGTATTCACGCACCTCCTATAGCATCCCCTATATCGCTGTGCCTTGCGCACCTCACATACCGTCCCCTATATTGCCATGTTTTCGCGCACCTCTCATAATTTCCCCTATAGCGCCGTGTTTTTGCGCACATCCCATAGCGTCCCCTATAACACTGTGTTTTCGGGCACCTTTCATACCTTCCCCTATATTGCCGTGTTTTCGCGCACCTCTCATAGCTTCCCCTATATCGCCGTGTTTTCATACAAATCTCATACCGTCCCCGAAATCGCCCTGTTTTCGAGCAACTCCCATACCTTCCCCTGTATCGCTGTGTTTTCGTGCACCCCTCATACCACCCTCTATATCGCTGTGTTTTCACGCACCTCTCATAACTTCTCCTATATCGCGGTGTTTTTGTGCACCTCTTATGTCTTCCCTAATATCGCTGCTTCTTCCTGCACATCTCATAATGTCCCCTATATCTCTATGTATTTGTGCACCTCCCATAGCACCCCTATATAACTGTGCCTTCGCGTACCTCTCATGCCTTCTCCTATATCGCTGTGTTTTCACGCACCTCTCATAACGTCCCGTATATCGCTGTGTATTAATGCACCTCCCATATCATCCCCTATATCGCTGTGCCTTGCGCACCTCTCATACCTTCCCCTATGTAGCTGTGTTTTTGCGCACATCCCATAGATTCACCTTTATCGCTGTGTTATTGCTCAGCTCTCATAGCTTCCCCTATATCACCGTGTTTTTGCTCACCTCTCATAGCTTCCACGAAATTGTCCTGCTGTCACGCACCTCTTATGTCTTCCCCTATATCACTGTGTTTTCGCGTACCTCCCATAGCATCCCCTATATTGCTGTGTCTTCGCACTCATCTCATACCTTCCCCTATATCGCCCTGTTTTCGAGCACCTCCCATACCTTCCCCTTTATCGCTGTGTTTTCGTGCACCTTTCATACCTCCGCCTATATCGCTGTGCTTTCACTCACCTCTCATAACTTCTCCTATATTGCTGTATTTTTGCGCACCTCTCATAACTTCCCCTATATCGCCGTGTTTTTATGCACATCTCATAACGTCCACTATATCGCTGTGTATTCGCGCACCTCCCATAGAATCCCCTATATCGCTGTGCCTTCGTGCACCTCTCATTCCTTCCCCTATATCGCTGTGTTTTCGTGCACCTCTCATACCTTCCACTATATCGCTGTGTATTCACGCACCTCCCATAGCATCCCGTTTATCGCTGTGCCTTGCGCACCTCTCATACCTTCCCCCATATCACTGTCTTTAAGCGCACATCCCATAGATTCAACTTTATCGCTGTGTTATTGCACACCTCTCACAGCTTCCCCTATATCGCTGTGTTTTTGCTCACCTCTCATAGCTTCCCCTATATCGACGTGTTTTCGTACACCTCTCATGTCTTCACCTAGATCGCTATGTTTTCGCTCCTCTCATTACTTCCCCTATATCGCTGTGTTTTCTCGCACCTCTGATACATTCACCTCTCATATCTTCCCCTATATCGCCCTCTTTTCATGCACATCTCATAACGTCTCCTATATCACTGTGTTTTCACGCACATCCCATAGCATCCCCTATATCGCTGTACCTTCGTGTACCTATCATATCTTCCCTATATCACTGTGTTTTCATGCACATCTCATAACGTCCCGTATATCACTGTGCTTTCTCGCACCTCTGATACATTCCCCTGTATCGCCGTGTTTTCGCGCACCTCTCATAATTTCCCCTATATCGCCGTGTTTTCGCGCACCTCTCATTCCTTCCCCTATATCGCTGTGTTTTTGGGCACCTCTCATACCTTCCCCTATATCGCTGTGTTTTCACACTCCTCTCATAACTTCTCCTATATCGCTGTGTTGTTGTGTAACTCTTATATCTTCCCTAACATCGCTGCGTTTTAATGCACATCTCATAACGTCCCCTATATCGCTGTTTATTCACACACCTCCCATAGCATCCCCTATATCGCTGTGCCTTGCGCACCTCTCATACATTCCCCTATATCGTTGTTTTTACGCGCACATCCCATAGATTCAACTATATCGCTGTGTTATTGCACACCTCTCACAGCTTCCCCTATACCGCTGTGTTTTCGCTCACCTCTCATAGCTTCCCCTATATCGACGTGTTTTCGTACACCTCTCATGTCTTCACCTAGATCGCTATGTTTTCGCTCCTCTCATTACTTCCCCTATATCGCTGTGTTTTCTCGCACCTCTGATACATTCACCTCTCATATCTTCCCCTATATCGCCCTGTTTTCATGCACATCTCATAACGTCTCCTATATCACTGTGTTTTCACGCACATCCCATAGCATCCCCTATATCGCTGTACCTTCGTGTACCTATCATATCTTCCCTATATCACTGTGTTTTCATGCACATCTCATAACGTCCCCTATATCACTGTGCTTTCTCGCACCTCTGATACATTCCCCTGTATCGCCGTGTTTTCGCGCACCTCTCATAATTTCCCCTATATCGCCGTGTTTTCGCGCACTTCTCATTCCTTCCCCTATATCGCTGTGTTTTTGGGCACCTCTCATACCTTCCCCTATATCGCTGTGTTTTCACACACCTCTCATAACTTCTCTTATATCGCTGTGTTGTTGTGCAACTCTTATATCTTCCCTAACATCGCTGCGTTTTAATGCGCAACTCATAACGTCCCCTATATCGCTGTGTATTCACGCACCTCCCATAGCATCCCCTATATCGCTGTGCCTTGCGCACCTCTCATACCTTCCCCTATATCGCTGTCTTTATGCGCTCATCCCATAGATTCAACTATATCGCTGTGTTATTGCACACCTCTCACAGCTTCCCCTATACCGCTGTGTTTTCGCTCACCTCTCATAGCTTCCCCTATATCGACGTGTTTTCGTACACCTCTCATGTCTTCACCTAGATCGCTATGTTTTCGCTCCTCTCATTACTTCCCCTATATCGCTGTGTTTTCTCGCACCTCTGATACATTCACCTCTCATATCTTCCCCTATATCGCCCTGTTTTCATGCACATCTCATAACGTCTCCTATATCACTGTGTTTTCACGCACATCCCATAGCATCCCCTATATCGCTGTACCTTCGTGTACCTATCATATCTTCCCTATATCACTGTGTTTTCATGCACATCTCATAACGTCCCCTATATCACTGTGCTTTCTCGCACCTCTGATACATTCCCCTGTATCGCCGTGTTTTTGCGCACCTCTCATAATTTCCCCTATATCGCTGTGTTTTTGGGCACCTCTCATACCTTCCCCTATATCGCTGTGTTTTCACACACCTCTCATAACTTCTCTTATATCGCTGTGTTGTTGTGCAACTCTTATATCTTCCCTAACATCGCTGCGTTTTAATGCGCAACTCATAACGTCCCCTATATCGCTGTGTATTCACGCACCTCCCATAGCATCCCCTATATCGCTGTGCCTTGCGCACCTCTCATACCTTCCCCTATATCGCTGTCTTTATGCGCTCATCCCATAGATTCAACTATATCGCTGTGTTATTGCACACCTCTCACAGCTTCCCCTATACCGCTGTGTTTTCGCTCACCTCTCATAGCTTCCCCTATATCGACGTGTTTTCGTACACCTCTCATGTCTTCACCTAGATCGCTATGTTTTCGCTCCTCTCATTACTTCCCCTATATCGCTGTGTTTTCTCGCACCTCTGATACATTCACCTCTCATATCTTCCCCTATATCGCCCTGTTTTCATGCACATCTCATAACGTCTCCTATATCACTGTGTTTTCACGCACATCCCATAGCATCCCCTATATCGCTGTACCTTCGTGTACCTATCATATCTTCCCTATATCACTGTGTTTTCATGCACATCTCATAACGTCCCCTATATCACTGTGCTTTCTCGCACCTCTGATACATTCCCCTGTATCGCCGTGTTTTTGCGCACCTCTCATAATTTCCCCTATATCGCTGTGTTTTTGGGCACCTCTCATACCTTCCCCTATATCGCTGTGTTTTCACACACCTCTCATAACTTCTCTTATATCGCTGTGTTGTTGTGCAACTCTTATATCTTCCCTAACATCGCTGCGT
Organism: Mobula birostris; assembly: GCF_030028105.1. Taxonomy (NCBI): domain Eukaryota; kingdom Metazoa; phylum Chordata; class Chondrichthyes; order Myliobatiformes; family Myliobatidae; genus Mobula; species Mobula birostris. The sequence continues at coordinate 17,000 of NW_027278475.1, forward strand.
TTTAATGCACATCTCATAACGTCCCCTATATCGCTGTGTATTCACGCACCTCCCATAGCATCCCCTATATCGCTGTGCCTTGCGCACCTCTCATACCTTCCCCTATATCGCTGTCTTTATGCGCTCATCCCATAGATTCAACTATATCGCTGTGTTATTGCACACCTCTCACAGCTTCCTCTATATCGCCATGTTTTTGCTCACCTCTCATGTCTTCACCTAGATCGCTATGTTTTCGCTTCTCTCATTACTTCCCCTATATCGCTGTGTTTTCTTGCACCTCTGATACATTCTTCCATATCGCTGTGTTTTCGTGCACCTATCATAGCTTCCCCTATATCGCCGTGTTTTCATGCACATCTCATACCGTCTCCTATATCACTGTGTTTTCACGCACATCCCATAGCATCCCCTATAGCGCTGTGCCTTCGTGTACCTCTCATATCTTCGACTATATCGCTGTGTTTTCATGCACATCTCATAAATTCCCCTATATCGCTGTGCTTTCTCGCACCTCTGATACATTCCCCTGTTTCGCCGTGTTTTCGCGCACCTCTCATAATTTCCCCTATATCGCCGTGTTTTCACGCACCTCTCATTCCTTCCCCTATATCGCTGTGTTTTCGGGCACCTCTCATACCTTCCCCTATATCGCACTGTTTTCACGCACATCCCATAGCTTCCACTATATTGCCCTGTTTTCACGCACCTCTCGTACCATCCCCTATATCGCCCTGTTTTCGTACATCTCCCATTCATTCTCCTATATTGCTGTGCTTTTGTGAACCTCTCAAACCTTCCCTAATATCGCTGCGTTTTCATGCACATCTCATTACGTCCCGCATATCGCTGTGTATTCACGCATCTCCCATAGCATCCCCTATATTGCTGTGCCTTACGAACCTCTCATACCTTCCCCTATAATCGCTGTGTTTTTGCGCACATCCCATAGATTCACCTTTATCGTTGTGTTATTGCTCACCTCTCATAGCTTCCCCTATATTGTCCTGCTGTCACGCACCTCTTATGTCTTCCCCTATATCACTGTGTTTTCGCGCACCTCCCATAGCATCCCCTATATTGCTGTGTCTTTGCACTCCTCTCATACCTTCCCCTATATCGCTGTGTTTTCGTGCACCTTTCATACCTCCCCCATTTCGTTGCGTTTTCTCGCACCTCTCATAAGTTCTCCTATATCGCTATATTTTTTCACACATCTCATACCTTCTCCTATATCGCTGTGTTTTCACGCACCTCTCATGTCTTCACCTATATTGCTGTGTTTCCGCTCCTCTCATTACTTCCCCTATATCGCTCTGTGTTCTCGCACCTCTGATACATTCCCCTGTATCGCCGTGTTTTCGCGCACCTCTCATACCTTCCCCTATATCGCTGTCTTTTAGCGCTCATCCCATAGATTCACCTTCATCGCTGTGTTATTGCTCACCTCTCATAGCTTCCCCTATATCGCCGTGTTTTTCTGCACCTCTTATTTCTTCCTTAATATCGCTGCATTTTAATGCACATCTCATTACGTCCCCTATATCGCTGTGTATTCACGCACCTCCCATAGCATCCGCTACATCGCTGTGCCTTGCTCACATCTCATACCTTCCCCTATATCGCTGTCTTACGCGCACATCCCATAGATTCAACTTTATCGCTGTGTTATTGCACACCTCTCACAGCTTCCCCTATATCGCCGTGTTTTTGCTCACCTCTCATAGCTTCCCCTATATCGCCGCATTTTTGCGCACCTCTCATGTCTTCAACTAGATCGCTATGTTTTCGCTCCTCTCATTACTTCCCCTATATCGCTGTGTTTTCTCACACCTCTGATACATTCTCCCATATCGCCGTGTTTTCGTGCACCTCTCATACCATCCCCTATATCGCTGTGCCTTTGTGTACCTCTCATATCTTCCCCTATATCGCTATGTTTTCATGCACATCTCATAACGTCCCCTATATCGCTGTGCTTTCTCGCACCTCTGATACATTCCCCTATATCGCCGTATTTTCTCGCACGTCCCATAGCGTCCCCTATATCGCTGTGTTTTCAGGCACCTCTCATACCATCCCCTATATCGCCCTGTTTTCACGCACCTCCCATACCTCCCCCTATATTGCTGTGTTTTCGTGCACCTCTCATAAATTCTGCTATAATGCTCTACTTTTGCGCACATCTCATACCTTCCCCCATATCGCCGTGTTTTCATGCACATCTCATAACGTCCCCTATATCGCTGTGTATTCGTGCACCTCCCATAGCCCCCTATATCACTGTGCCTTCACGTACCTCTCATACATTCCCCTATATCGCCCTGTTTTCGCTCACTTCCCATAACTTCCCCGATATTGCTGTGTTTTCAGGCACCTCTCATACCTTCCCCTATATCGCCCTGTTTTCGCGCACATCCCATAACTTCCACTATATTGCCCTGTTTTCGCGCACTTCTCATACCATCCCCTATATTGCCCTGTTTTCGCGCACGTCCCATACCTCCCCCTATATTGCTGTGTTTTCATGCACCTCTCATACCTTGCCCTATATTGCTGTGTTTTCACGCACCTCTCATAAATTCTGCTATAACGCTGTGTTTTCGTGCACCTCTCATACCTTCCCCTATATTGCTATGATTTCACGCACCTCTCATGGCTTCCCCAATATCGCCATGCATTCATGCACATCTCGTACTGTCCCCTTTATCGCTGTGTTTTCGCGACCCTCTCATAACTTCTCCTATATCGCTGTATTTTTGCGCACATCTCATACCTTCCCCTATATTGATGTGTTTTCATGCAAATCTCATAACGTCCAGTATATCGCCCTGCTTTCGTGCACCTCCCATATCTTCCCCTATATCGCTGTATTATTGTGCACCTCTCATACCTTCCCCAATATCGCTGTGTTTTCACGCACCTCTCATAACTTCTCCTATATCGCTGCACTTTTGCGTACATCTCATACCTTCCCCCATATTGCCGTGTTTTCATGCACATCTCATAACATCCCCGATATCGCTGTGCATTCGCGCACCTCCCGTAGCATCCCCTATATCACTGTGCCTTCGCGCACCTCTCATACCTTCCCCTATATCGCCCTGTTTTCGCGCACCTCCCATACCTTCCCCGATATCGCTGTTTTCGTGCACCTCCCATAGCTTCGACTACATCGCTGTTTTCGCGCACAACCCATAGCTTCACCTTGATCGCTGTGTTATTGCTCACCTCTCATAGCTTCCCCTATATCGCCGTGTTTTCGCGCACCTCGCATGTTTTCACCTATATCGCTATGTTTTTACTCCTATCATTACTTCCCCTATATCGCTGTGTTTTCTCGCACCTCTGATACATTCTCCTGTATTGCCATGTTTTCGCGCACTCGTACAATTTCCCCTATATTGCCGTGTTCTCGCACACCTCTCATACCTTCCCCTATATCGCCCTGTTTTCGCACACCTCTCATACCTTCCCTTATATCGCTGTGTTTTCACGCACCTCTCATAACTTGTCCTATATTGTTGCATTTTTGCGCACCTCTCATAACTTCCCCCATATTGCTGTGTTTTTATGCACATCTCATAACGTCCCCTATATCACTGTGTAGTCGCGCACCTCCCATAGCCTCCCACATATTGCTGTGCCTTCGCGCATTTCTCATACCTTCGCCTATATCGCCGTTTTCGCACACTTCCCATTCATTCTCCTATGTCGCTGTGTTTATGTGAACCTCTCATACCTTCCCTTATATCGCTGTGTTTTCACGCACCTCTCATAACTTGTCCTATATTGCTGCATTTTTGCGCACCTCTCATAACTTCCCCCATATCGCTGTGTTTTTATGCACATCTCATAACGTCCCCTATATCACTGTGTAGTCGCGCACCTCCCCTAGCCTCCCACATATTGCTGTGCCTTCGCGCATTTCTCATACCTTCGCCTATATTGCCCTGTTTTCGCACACTTCCCATTCATTCTGCTATGTAGCTGTGTTTTTGTGAACCTCTCATACCTTCCCTAATATCGCTGCGTTTTCATGCACATCTCATAACGTCCCGTATATCGCTGTGTATTCACGCACCTCCCATAGCATCCCCTATGTCGCTGTGCCTTGCGCACCTCTCATACCGTCCCCTATATTGCCGTGTTTTCGCACACCTCTCATAGCTTCCCCTATATCGCCGTGTTTTCATACAAATCTCATACCGCCCCCTATATCGCCCTGTTTTCGAGCACCTCCCATACCTTCCCCTGTATCGCTGTGTTTTCGTGCACCTCTCATACCTCCCTCTATATCGCTGTGTTTTCACGCACTGCTCATAACGTCCCCTATATCGCTGTGTATTCACGCACCTCCTATAGCATCCCCTATATCGCTGTGCCTTGCGCACCTCCCATACTTTCCCCTATATCGCTGTCTTTTCGCACACATCCCATAGATTCAACTTTATCACTGTGTTATTGCACACCTCTCAGAGCTTCCACTATATCGCCGTGTTTTTGTGCACCTCTCATAGCTCCCTCTATATCGCTGTGTTTTCACGCACCTCTCATAAGTTCTCCTATATCGCTGTGTTTTTGTGCACCTCTTATATCTTCCCTAATATCGCTGCTTCGTCCTGCACATCTCATAATGTCCCCTATATCGCTGTGCCTTGCGCACCTCCCATACCTTCCCCTATATCACTGTCTTTTCGCACACATCCCATAGATTCAACTTTATCACTGTGTTATTGCACACCTCTCAGAGCTTCCCTATATCGCCGTGTTTTCATACAAATCTCATACCGTCCCCTATATCGCCATGTTTTCGAGCACCTCCCATATCTTCCCCTGTATCGCTGTGTTTTTATGCACATCTCATAACGTCCCCTATATCACTGTGTAATCGCGCACCTCCCATAGCCTCCCACATATTGCTGTGCCTTCGCGCACTTCTCATACCTTCGCCTATATCGCCCTGTTTTCGCACACTTCCCATTCATTCTCCTATCTCGCTGTGCTTTTGTGAACCTCTCATACCTTCCCTAATATCGCTGCGTTTTCATGCACATCTCATAACTTCCCGTATATCGCTGTGCATTCACGCACCTCCCATAGCATCCCCTATATCGCTGTGCCTTGCGCACCTCTCATACCTTTCCCTATATAGCTGTGTTTTTGCGCACATCCCATAAATTCACATTTATCGCTGTGTTGTTGCTCACCTCTCATAGCTTCCCCTATATTACCGTGTTATTTTGCTCACCTCTCATAGCTTCCACTATATTGTCCTGCTTTCACGCACCTCTCATGTCTTCCCCTATATCGCTGTGTTTTCGCGTGCCTCCCATAGCATCCCCTATATTGCTGTGTCTTTGCACTCCTCTCATACCTTCCCCTATATCGCAGTGTTTTCGCGCACCTCCCATACCTTCCCCTATATCGCTGTGTTTTTAGTGCACCTTTCATACCTCCTCCTATATCGCTGTGTTTTCACTCACCTCTCATAACTTCTCCTATATTGCTGTATTTTTGCGCACCTCTCATAGCTTCCCCTATATCGCCGTGTTTTTATGCACATCTCATAACGTCCCCTATATCGCTGTGCATTCGCACACCTCCCATAGAATACCCTATATCGCTGTGCTTTCTCGCACTTCTGATACATTCCCCTGTATCGCCGTGTATTCGTGCTCCTCTCATAATGTCCTCTATATCGCCGTGTTTTCGCGCACCTCTCATTCCTTCCCCTATATCGTTGTGTTTTTGTGCACCTCTCATACCTTCCCCTATATCGCTGTGTTTTAACACACCTCTCATAACTTCTCCTATATCACTGTGTTTTTGTGCACCTCTTATATCTTCCCTAATATCGCTGCATTTTAATGCACATCCCATAACGTCCCCTATATCGCTGTGTATTCACGCACCTCCCATAGCATCCCCTATATCGCTGTGCCTTGCGCACCTCTCATACCTTCCCCCATATCGCTGTCTTTACGCGCACATCCCATAGATTCAACTTTATCGCTGTGTTATTGCACACCTCTCACAGCTTCCCCTATATCGCTGTGTTTTTGCTCACCTCTCATACTTTCCCCTATATCGACGTGTTTTCGCGCACCTCTCATGTCTTCACCTAAATCGCTATGTTTTCGCTCCTCTCATTACTTCCCCTACATCGCTGTGTTTTCTCGCACCTCTGATACATTCTCCCATATCGCCGTAATTTTGCGCACCTCTCATAACTTCCCCTATATCGCCGTGTTTTTATGCACATCTCATAACGTCCCCTATATCGCTGTGCCTTGCGCACCTCTCATAGCGTCCCCTATATTGCCGTGTTTTCGCGCACCTCTCATAGCTTCCCCTATATCGCCGTGTTTTCATCCAAATCTCATACCGTCCCCTATATCGCCCTGTTTTCGAGCACCTCCCATACCTTCCCCTGTATCGCTGTGTTTTTGCGCACATCCCATAGATTCACCTTTATCGCTGTGTTATTGCTCAGCTCTCATAGCTTCCCCTATATCACCGTGTTTTTGCTCACCTCTCATAGCTTCCACTATATTGTCCTGCTGTCACGCACCTCTTATGTCTTCCCCTATATCACTGTGTTTTCGCGTACCTCCCATAGCATCCCCTATACTGCTGTGTCTTCGCACTCATCTCATACCTTCCCCTATATCGCCCTGTTTTCGAGCACCTCCCATACCTTCCCCTTTATCGCTGTGTTTTCGTGCACCTTTCAGACCTCCGCCTATATCGCTGTGTTTTCACTCACCTCTCATAACTTCTCCTATATTGCTGTATTTTTGCGCACCTCTCATAACTTCCCCTATATCGCCGTGTTTTTATGCACATCTCATAACGTCCCCTATATCGCTGTGTATTCGCGCACCTCCCATAGAATTCCCTATATCGCTGTGCCTACGTGCACCTCTCATTCCTTCCCCTATATCGCTGTGTTTTCGAGCACCTCCCATACCTTCCCCTGTATCGCTGTGTTTTTGCGCACATCCCATAGATTCACCTTTATCGCTGTGTTATTGCTCAGCTCTCATAGCTTCCCCTATAGCACCGTGTTTTTGCTCACCTCTCATAGCTTCCACTATATTGTCCTGCTGTCACGCACCTCTTATGTCTTCCCCTATATCACTGTGTTTTCGCGTACCTCCCATAGCATCCCCTATACTGCTGTGTCTTCGCACTCATCTCATACCTTCCCCTATATCGCCCTGTTTTCGAGCACCTCCCATACCTTCCCCTTTATCGCTGTGTTTTCGTGCACCTTTCAGACCTCCGCCTATATCGCTGTGTTTTCACTCACCTCTCATAACTTCTCCTATATTGCTGTATTTTTGCGCACCTCTCATAACTTCCCCTATATCGCCGTGTTTTTATGCACATCTCATAACGTCCCCTATATCGCTGTGTATTCGCGCACCTCCCATAGAATCCCCTATATCGCTGTGCCTTCGTGCACCTCTCATTCCTTCCCCTATATCGCTGTGTTTTCGTGCACCTCTCATACCTTCCACTATATCGCTGTGTATTCACGCACCTCCCATAGCATCCCCTATGTCGCTGTGCCTTGCGCACCTCTCATACCGTCCCCTATATTGCCGTGTTTTCGCACACCTCTCATAGCTTCCCCTATATCGCCGTGTTTTCATACAAATCTCATACCGTCCCCTATATCGCCCTGTTTTCGAGCACCTCCCATACCTTCCCCTGTATCGCTGTGTTTTCGTGCACCTCCCATACCTCCCTCTATATCGCTGTGTTTTCACGCACTGCTCATAACGTCCCGTATATCGCTGTGTATTCACGCACCTCCTATAGCATCCCCTATATCGCTGTGCATTGCGCACCTCCCATACTTTCCCCTATATCGCTGTCTTTTCGCACACATCCCATAGATTCAACTTTGTCACTGTGTTATTGCACACCTCTCAGAGCTTCCACTATATCGCCGTGTTTTTGCTCACCTTTCATAGCTTCCCCTATATCACCGTGTTTTCGAGCACCTCCCATAACTTCCCCTGTATCGCCGTGTTTTTGTGCACCTCTCATAGCTCCCTCTATATCGCTGTGTTTTCACGCACCTCTCATAAGTTCTCCTATATCGCTGTGTTTTTGTGCACCTCTTATATCTTCCCTAATATCGCTGCTTCGTCCTGCACATCTCATAACGTCCCCTATATCGCTGTGCCTTGCGCACCTCCCATACCTTCCCCTATATCACTGTCTTTTCGCACACATCCCATAGATTCAACTTTATCACTGTGTTATTGCACACCTCTCAGAGCTTCCCTATATCGCCGTGTTTTCATACAAATCTCATACCGTCCCCTATATCGCCATGTTTTCGAGCACCTCCCATACCTTCCCCTGTATCGCTGTGTTTTTATGCACATCTCATAACGTCCCCTCTATCACTGTGTAATCGCGCACCTCCCATAGCCTCCCACATATTGCTGTGCCTTCGCGCACTTCTCATACCTTCGCCTATATCGCCCTGTTTTCGCACACTTCCCATTCATTCTCCTATGTCGCTGTGCTTTTGTGAACCTCTCATGCCTTCCCTAATATCGCTGCGTTTTCATGCACATCTCATAACTTCCCGTATATCGCTGTGCATTCACGCACCTCCCATAGCATCCCCTATATCGCTGTGCCTTGCGCACCTCTCATACCTTTCCCTATATAGCTGTGTTTTTGCGCACATCCCATAAATTCACATTTATCGCTGTGTTGTTGCTCACCTCTCATAGCTTCCACTATATTGTCCTGCTTTCACGCACCTCTCATGTCTTCCCCTATATCGCTGTGTTTTCGCGTACCTCCCATAGCATCCCCTATATTGCTGTGTCTTCGCACTCCTCTCATACCTTCCCTATATCGCTGTGTTTTCGTGCACCTTTCATACCTCCTCCTATATCGCTGTGTTTTCACTCACCTCTCATAACTTCTCCAATATTGCTGTATTTTTGCGCACCTCTCATAGCTTCCCCTATATCGCCGTGTTTTTATGCACATCTCATAACGTCCCCTATATCGCTGTGCTTTCTCGCACTTCTGATACATTCCCCTGTATCGCCGTGTATTCGTGCTCCTCTCATAATGTCCTCTATATCGCCGTGTTTTCGCGCACCTCTCATTCCTTCCCCTATATCGTTGTGTTTTTGTGCACCTCTCATACCTTCCCCTATATCGCTGTGTTTTAACACACCTCTCATAACTTCTCCTATATCACTGTGTTTTTGTGCACCTCTTATATCTTCCCTAATATCGCTGCGTTTTAATGCACATCTCATAACGTCCCCTATATCGCTGTGTATTCACGCACCTCCCATAGCATCCCCTATATCGCTGTGCCTTGCGCACCTCTCATACCTTCCCCCATATCGCTGTCTTTACGCGCACATCCCATAGATTCAACTTTATCGCTGTGTTATTGCACACCTCTCACAGCTTCCCCTATATCGCTGTGTTTTTGCTCACCTCTCATACTTTCCCCTATATCGACGTGTTTTCGCGCACCTCTCATGTCTTCACCTAAATCGCTATGTTTTCGCTCCTCTCATTACTTCCCCTACATCGCTGTGTTTTCTCGCACCTCTGATACATTCTCCCATATCGCCGTATTTTTGCGCACCTCTCATAACTTCCCCTATATCGTCGTGTTTTTATGCACATCTCATAACGTCCCCTATATCGCTGTGTTTTTGTGCACCTCTTATACCTTCCCTAATATCACTGCGTTTTAATGCACATCTCATAACGTGCCCTATATCGCTGTGTATTCACGCACCTCCCATAGCATCCCGTTTATCGCTGTGCCTTGCACACCTCCCATACCGTCCCCCATATCACTGTCTTTACGCGCACATCCCATAGATTCAACTTTATCGCTGTGTTATTGCTCACCTCTCACAGCTTCCCCTATATCGCTGTGTTTTTGCTCACCTCTCATAGCTTCCCCTACATCGACGTGTTTTCGTACACCTCTCATGTCTTCACCTAGATCGCTATGTTTTCGCTCCTCTCGTTACTTCCCCTATATCGCTGTTTTCTCGCACCTCTGATACATTCACCTCTCATAGCTTCCCCTATATCGCCCTGTTTTCATGCACATCTCATAACGTCTCCTATATCACTGTGTTTTCACGCACATCCCATAGCATCCCCTATATCGCTGTACCTTCGTGTACCTCTCATATCTTCCCCTATATCACTGTGTTTTCATGCACATCTCATAACGTCCCCTATATCGCTGTGCTTTCTCGCACTTCTGATACATTCCCCTGTATCGCCGTGTATTCGCGCTCCTCTCATAATTTCCTCTATATCGCCGTGTTTTCGCGCACCTCTCATTCCTTCCCCTATATCGTTGTGTTTTTGTGCACCTCTCATACCTTCCCCTATATCGCTGTGTTTTCACACACCTCACATAATTTCTCCTATATCACTCTGTTTTTGTGCACCTCTTATATCTTCCCTAATATCGCTGCGTTTTAATGCACATCTCATAACGTCCCCTATATCGCTGTGTATTCACGCACCTCTCATAGAATCCCCTATATCGCTGTGCCTTCGTGCACCTCTCATACCTTCCACTAAATCGCTGTGTTTTCACACACCTCTCATAACTTCTCCTATATCGCTGTGTTTTTGTGCACCTCTTATATCTTCCCTAATATCACTGCGTTTTAATGCACATCTCATAACGTGCCCTATATCGCTGTGTATTCACGCACCTCCCATAGCATCCCGTTTATCGCTGTGCCTTGCGCACCTCCCATACCGTCCCCCATATCACTGTCTTTACGCGCACATCCCATAGATTCAACTTTATCGCTGTGTTATTGCTCACCTCTCATACCTTCCCCTATATCGCTGTGTTTTCACGCACCTCTCATGGCTTCCCCAATATCGCCTTGTATTCATGCACATCTCGTACTGTCCCCTTTATCGCTGTGTTTTCGCGCACCTCTCATACTTCCCCTGTATCGCTGTGTTTTCATGCACCTCTCATAACTTCTCCTATATTGCTGTATTTTTGCGCACATCTCATACCTTCCCCTATATTGCCGTGTTTTCATGCACATCTCATAACGTCCCCTATATCGCTGTGCATTCGCGCACCTCCCGTAGCATCCCCTATATCACTGTGCCTTCGCGCACCTCCCATACCTTCCCCGATATCGCCATGTTTTCATGCACCTCCCATAGCTTCGACTACATCGCTGTTTTTGCGCACAACCCATAGCTTCACCTTGATCGCTGTGTTATCGCTCACCTCTCATAGCTTCCCCTATATCGCCGTGTGTTCGCACACCTCGCATGTCTTCACCTATATCGCTATGTTTTTGCTCCTATCATTACTTCCCCTATATCGCTGTGTTTTCTCGCACCTCTGATACATTCTCCTGTATTGCCATGTTTTCGCGCACTCTCACACCTTCGCCTATATCGCCCAGTTTTCGCACACTTCCCATTCATTCTCCCATTTCGCTGTGCTTTTGTGAACCTCTCATACCTTCCCTAATATCACTGCGTTTTCACGCACATCTCATAACGTCCCGTATATCGCTGTGTATTCACGCAACTCCCATAGCATCCCCTATATCGCTGTGCCTTGCGCACCTCTCATACCGTCCCCTATATTGCCGTGTTTTCGCGCACCTCTCATGATTTCCCCTATATCGCCGTGCTTTCGCGCACGTCCCATAGCGTCCCCTATAACGCTGTGTTCTCGGGCACCTTTCATATCTTCCCCTATATTGCCGTGTTTTCGCGCACCTCTCATAGCTTCCCCTATATCGCTGTGTTTTCATACAAATCTCATACCGTCCCCTATATCGCCCTGTTTTCGAGCACCTCCCATACCTTCCCCTGTATCGCTGTGTTTTCGTGTACCTCTCATACCTCCCTCTATATCGCTGTGTTTTCACGCACCTCTCATAACTTCTCCTATATCGCTGTGTTTTTTGCACCTCTTATGTCTTCCCTAATATCGCTGCTTCTTCCTGCACATCTCATAACGTCCCCTATATCTCTGTGTATTCGTGCACCTCCCGTAGCACCCCTATATAACTGTGCCTTCGCGTACCTCTCATGCCTTCCCCAATATCGCTGTGTTTTCACGCACCTCTTATAACTTCTCCTTATTGCTGCATTTTTGCGCACCTCTCATAACGTCCCGTATATCGCTGTGTATTCACGCACCTCCCATAGCATCCCCTATATCGCTGTGCCTTGCGCACCTCTCATACCGTCCCCTATATTGCCGTGTTTTCGCGCACCTCTCATAGCTTCCCCTATATCGCCGTGTTTTCATACAAATCTCATACCGTCCCCTATATCGCCCTGTTTTCGAGCACCTCCCATACCTTCCCCTGTATCGCTGTGTTTTTATGTACATCTCATAACGTCCTCTATATCACTGTGTAGTCGCGCACCTCCCATAGCCTCCCACATATTGCTGTGCCTTACGCGCACTTCTCATACCTTCGCCTATATCGCCCAGTTTTCGCACACTTCCCATTCATTCTCCCATTTCGCTGTGCTTTTGTGAACCTCTCATACCTTCCCTAATATCGCTGCGTTTTCATGCACATCTCATAACGTCCCGTATATCGCTGTGTATTCACGCACCTCCCATAGCATCCCCTATATCGCTGTGCCTTGCGCACCTCACATACCGTCCCCTATATTGCCGTGTTTTCGCGCACCTCTCATAATTTCCCCTATAGCGCCGTGTTTTCGCGCACCTCTCATAGCTTCCCCTATATCGCCGTGTTTTCATACAAATCTCATACCGTCCCCGAAATCGCCCTGTTTTCGAGCACCTCCCATACCTTCCCCTGTATCGCTGTGTTTTCGTGCACCTCTCATACCTCCCTCTATATCGCTGTGTTTTCACGCACCTCTCATAACTTCTCCTATATCGCGGTGTTTTTGTGCACCTCTTATGTCTTCCCTAATATCGCTGCTTCTTCCTGCACATCTCATAATGTCCCCTATATCTCTGTGTATTCGTGCACCTCCCATAGCACCCCTATATAACTGTGCCTTCGCGTACCTCTCATGCCTTCCCCTATATCGCTGTGTTTTCACGCACCTCTCATAACGTCCCGTATATCGCTGTATATTAACGCACCTCCCATAGCATCCCCTATATCGCTGTGCCTTGCGCACCTCTCATACCTTCCCCTATATAGCTGTGTTTTTGCGCACATCCCATAGATTCACCTTTATCGCTGTGTTATTGCTCAGCTCTCATAGCTTCCCCTATATCATCGTGTTTTTGCTCACCTCTCATAGCTTCCACTATATTGTCCTGCTGTCACGCACCTCTTATGTCTTCCCCTATATCACTGTGTTTTCGCGTACCTCCCATAGCATCCCCTATATTGCTGTGTCTTCGCACTCATCTCATACCTTCCCCTATATCGCCCTGTTTTCGAGCACCTCCCATACCTTCCCCTTTATCGCTGTGTTTTCGTGCACCTTTCAGACCTCCGCCTATATCGCTGTGTTTTCACTCACCTCTCATAACTTCTCCTATATTGCTGTATTTTTGCGCACCTCTCATAACTTCCCCTATATCGCCGTGTTTTTATGCACATCTCATAACGTCCCCTATATCGCTGTGTATTCGCGCACCTCCCATAGAATCCCCTATATCGCTGTGCCTTCGTGCACCTCTCATTCCTTCCCCTATATCGCTGTGTTTTCGTGCACCTCTCATACCTTCCACTATATCGCTGTGTATTCACGCACCTCCCATAGCATCCCCTATGTCGCTGTGCCTTGCGCACCTCTCATACCGTCCCCTATATTGCCGTGTTTTCGCACACCTCTCATAGCTTCCCCTATATCGCCGTGTTTTCATACAAATCTCATACCATCCCCTATATCGCCCTGTTTTCGAGCACCTCCCATACCTTCCCCTGTATCGCTGTGTTTTCGTGCACCTCCCATACCTCCCTCTATATCGCTGTGTTTTCACGCACTGCTCATAACGTCCCCTATATCGCTGTGTATTCACGCACCTCCTATAGCATCCCCTATATCGCTGTGCCTTGCGCACCTCCCATACTTTCCCCTATATCGCTGTCTTTTCGCACACATCCCATAGATTCAACTTTATCACTGTGTTTTTGCACACCTCTCAGAGCTTCCACTATATCGCCGTGTTTTTGCTCACCTTTCATAGCTTCCCCTATATCACCGTGCTTTCGAGCACCTCCCATACCTTCCCCTGTATCGCCGTGTTTTTGTGCACCTCTCATAGCTCCCTCTATATCGCTGTGTTTTCACGCACCTCTCATAAGTTCTCCTATATCGCTGTGTTTTTGTGCACCTCTTATATCTTCCCTAATATCGCTGCTTCGTCCTGCACATCTCATAACGTCCCCTATATCGCTGTGCCTTGCGCACCTCCCATACCTTCCCCTATATCACTGTCTTTTCGCACACATCCCATAGATTCAACTTTATCACTGTGTTATTGCACACCTCTCAGAGCTTCCCTATATCGCCGTGTTTTCATACAAATCTCATACCGTCCCCTATATCGCCATGTTTTCGAGCACCTCCCATACCTTCCCCTGTATCGCTGTGTTTTTATGCACATCTCATAACGTCCCCTATATCACTGTGTAATCGCGCACCTCCCATAGCCTCCCACATATTGCTGTGCCTTCGCGCACTTCTCATACCTTCGCCTATATCGCCCTGTTTTCGCACACTTCCCATTCATTCTCCTATGTCGCTGTGCTTTTGTGAACGTCTCATACCTTCCCTAATATCGCTGCGTTTTCATGCACATCTGATAACTCCCCGTATATCGCTGTGCATTCACGCACCTCCCATAGCATCCCCTATATCGCTGTGCCTTGCACACCTCTCATACCTTTCCCTATATAGCTGTGTTTTTGCGCACATCCCATAAATTCACATTTATCGCTGTGTTGTTGCTCACCTCTCATAGCTTCCACTATATTGTCCTGCTTTCACGCACCTCTCATGTCTTCCCCTATATCGCTGTGTTTTCGCGTACCTCCCATAGCATCCCCTATATTGCTGTGTCTTCGCACTCCTCTCATACCTTCCCCTATATCGCACTGTTTTCGCGCACCTCCCATACCTTCCCCTATATCGCTGTGTTTACGTGCACCTTTCATACCTCCTCCTATATCGCTGTGTTTTCACTCACCTCTCATAACTTCTCCAATATTGCTGTATTTTTGCGCACCTCTCATAGTTTCCCCTATATCGCCGTGTTTTTATGCACATCTCATAACGTCCCCTATATCGCTGTGCATTTGCGCACCTCCCATAGAATCCCCTATATCGCTGTGCCTTTGTGTACCTCTCATATCTTCCCCTATATCACTGTGTTTTCATGCACATCTCATAACGTCCCCTATATCGCTGTGCTTTCTCGCACTTCTGATACATTCCCCTGTATCGCCGTGTATTCGTGCTCCTCTCATAATGTCCTCTATATCGCCGTGTTTTCGCGCACCTCTCATTCCTTCCCCTATATCGTTGTGTTTTTGTGCACCTCTCATACCTTCCCCTGTATCGCTGTGTTTTAACACACCTCTCATAACTTCTCCTATATCACTGTGTTTTTGTGCACCTCTTATATCTTCCCTAATATCGCTGCGTTTTAATGCACATCCCATAACGTCCCCTATATCGCTGTGTATTCACGCACCTCCCATAGCATCCCCTATATCGCTGTGCCTTGCGCACCTCTCATACCTTCCCCCATATCGCTGTCTTTACGCGCACATCCCATAGATTCAACTTTATCGCTGTGTTATTGCTCACCTCTCACAGCTTCCCCTATATCGCTGTGTATTTGCTCACCTCTCATAGCTTCCCCTATATCGAGGTGTTTTCGTACACCTCTCATGTCTTCACCTAGATCGCTATGTTTTCGCTCCTCTCGTTACTTCCCCTATATCGCTGTTTTCTCGCACTTCTGATACATTCACCTCTCATAGCTTCCCCTATATCGCCCTGTTTTCATGCACATCTCATAACGTCTCCTATATCACTGTGTTTTCACGCACATCCCATAGCATCCCCTATATCGCTGTACCTTCGTGTACCTATCATATCTTCCCTATATCACTGTGTTTTCATGCACATCTCATAGCGTCCCCTATACCGCTGTGCTTTCTCGCACCTCTGATACATTCCCCTGTATCGCCGTGTTTTCGCGCACCTCTCATAATTCCCCTATATCGCCGTGTTTTCGCGCACCTCTCATTCCTTCCACTATATCGCTGTGTTTTTGGGCACCTCCCATACCTCCCCCTATATTGCTGTGTTTTCACTCACCTCTCATAACTTCTCCTATATTGCTGTATTTTTGCGCACCTCTCATAGATTCCCCTATATCGCCGTGTTTTTATGCACATCTCATAACGTCCCCTATATCGCTGTGTATTCGCGCACCTCCCATAGAATCCCCTATATCGCTGTGCCTTTGTGTACCTCTCATATCTTCCCCTATATCACTGTGTTTTCATGCACATCTCATAACGTCCCCTATATCGCTGTGCTTTCTCGCACTTCTGATACATTCCCCTGTATCGCCGTGTATTCGCGCTCCTCTCATAATTTCCTCTATATCGCCGTGTTTTCGCGCACCTCTCATTCCTTCCCCTATATCGTTGTGTTTTTGTGCACCTCTCATACCTTCCCCTATACCGCTGTGTTTTCACACACCTCACATAACTTCTCCTATATCACTCTGTTTTTGTGCACCTCTTATATCTTCCCTAATATCGCTGCGTTTTAATGCACATCTCATAACGTCCCCTATATCGCTGTGTATTCACGCACCTCCCATAGCATCCCCTATATCGCTGTGCCTTGCGCACCTCTCATACCTTCCCCCATATCGCTGTCTTTACGCGCACATCCCATAGATTCAACTTTATCGCTGTGTTATTGCACACCTCTCACAGCTTCCCCTATATCGCTGTGTTTTTGCTCACCTCTCATACTTTCCCCTATATCGACGTGTTTTCGCGCACCTCTCATGTCTTCACCTAAATCGCTATGTTTTCGCTCCTCTCATTACTTCCCCTACATCGCTGTGTTTTCTCGCACCTCTGATACATACTCCCATATCGCCGTATTTTTGCGCACCTCTCATAACTTCCCCTATATCGCCGTGTTTTTATGCACATCTCATAACGTCCCCTATATCGCTGTGTATTCGCGCACCTCTCATAGAATCCCCTATATCGCTGTGCCTTCGTGCACCTCTCATTCCTTCCCCTATATCGCTGTGTTTTCGTGCACCTCTCATACCTTCCACTAAATCGCTGTGTTTTCACACACCTCTCATAACTTCTCCTATATCGCTGTGTTTTTGTGCACCTCTTATATCTTCCCTAATATCACTGCGTTTTAATGCACATCTCATAACGTGCCCTATATCGCTGTGTATTCACGCACCTCCCATAGCATCCCGTTTATCGCTGTGCCTTGCGCACCTCCCATACCGTCCCCCATATCACTGTCTTTACGCGCACATCCCATAGATTCAACTTTATCGCTGTGTTATTGCTCACCTCTCACAGCTTCCCCTATATCGCTGTGTTTTTGCTCACCTCTCATAGCTTCCCCTATATCGACGTGTTTTCGTATACTCTCATGTCTTCACCTAGATCGCTGTTTTCGCTCCTCTCATTACTTCCACTATATCGCTGTGTTTTCTCGCACCTCTGATACATTCACCTCTCATAGCATCCCCTATATCGCCCTGTTTTCATGCACATCTCATAACGTCTCCTATATCACTGTGTTTTCATGCACATCCCATAGCATCCCCTATATCGCTGTACCTTCGTGTACCTATCATATCTTCCCTATATCACTGTGTTTTCATGCACATATCATAACGTCCCCTATATCGCTGTGCTTTCTCGGACCTCTGATACATTCTCCTGTATCGCCGTGTTTTTGCGCACCTCTCATAATTTCCCCTATATCGCCGTGTATTCGCGCACCTCTCATTCCTTCCCCTATATCGCTGTGTTTTTGGGCACCTCCCATACCTCCCCCTATATTGCCGTGTTTTCGTACTCCTCTCATAAATTCTGCTATAACGCTGTATTTTTGTGCACCTCTCATAACTTCCCCTATATTGCTGTGTTTTCATGCACATCTCATAACCCCTATATCGCTGTGTATTCGTGCACCTCCCATAACTCCCCTATATAACTGTGCCTTCGCGTACCTCTCATTCCTTCCCCTATATCGCCCTGTTTTCGCTCACTTCCCATAACTTCCCCAATATCGCTGTGTTTTTGCACACCTCTCATACCTTCCCCTATATCGCTGTGTTTTCACGCACCTCTCATGGCTTCCCCAATATCGCCTTGTATTGATGCACATCTCGTACTGTCCCCTTTATCGCTGTGTTTTCGCGCACCTCCCATAGCGTCCCCTATATCGCTGTGTTTTCGCGCACCTCTCATACCTTCCCCTGTATCGCTG
Source organism: Mobula birostris (assembly GCF_030028105.1). Classification (NCBI taxonomy): domain Eukaryota; kingdom Metazoa; phylum Chordata; class Chondrichthyes; order Myliobatiformes; family Myliobatidae; genus Mobula; species Mobula birostris. The sequence goes on from NW_027278475.1 coordinate 35,525, forward strand.
TGTTTTCACGCACCTCTCATAACTTCTCCTATATTGCTGTATTTTTGCGCACATCTCATACCTTCCCCTATATTGCCGTGTTTTCATGCACATCTCATAACGTCCCCTATATCGCTGTGCATTCGCGCACCTCCCATACCTTCCCCGATATCGCTATGTTTTCGTGCACCTCCCATAGCTTCGACTACATCGCTGTTTTTGCGCACAACCCATAGCTTCACCTTGATCGCTGTGTTATCGCTCACCTCTCATAGCTTCCCCTATATCGCCGTGTGTTCGCGCACCTCGCATGTCTTCACCTATATCGCTATGTTTTTACTCCTATCATTACTTCCCCTATATCGCTGTGTTTTCTCGCACCTCTGATACATTCTCCTGTATTGCCATGTTTTCGCGCACTCTCATACATTCGCCTATATCGCCCAGTTTTCGCACACTTCCCATTCATTCTCCTATGTCGCTGTGCTTTTGTGAACCTCTCATACCTTCCCTAATTTCGCTGCGTTTTCACGCACATCTCATAACGTCCCGTATATCGCTGTGTATTCACGCAACTCCCATAGCATCCCCTATATCGCTGTGCCTTGCGCACCTCTCATACCGTCCCCTATATTGCCGTGTTTTTGCACACCTCTCATGATTTCCCCTATATCGCCGTGCTTTCGCGCACGTCCCATAGCGTCCCATATAACGCTGTGTTTTCGGGCACCTTTCATACCTTCCCCTATATTGCCGTGTTTTCGCGCACCTCTCATAGCTTCCCCTATATCGCTGTGTTTTCATACAAATCTCATACCGTCCCCTATATCGCCCTGTTTTCGAGCACCTCCCATACCTTCCCCTGTATCGCTGTGTTTTCGTGCACCTCTCATACCTCCCTCTATATCGCTGTGTTTTCACGCACCTCTCATAACTTCTCCTATATCGCTGTGTTTTTTGCTCCTCTTATGTCTTCCCTAATATCGCTGCTTCTTCCTGCACATCTCATAACGTCCCCTATATCTCTGTGTATTCGTGCACCTCCCATAGCACCCCTATATAACTGTGCCTTCGCGTACCTCTCATGCCTTCCCCAATATCGCTGTGTTTTCACGCACCTCTTATAACTTCTCCTATATTGCTGCATTTTTGCGCACCTCTCATAACTTCCCCTATATCGCTGTGTATTTATGCACATCTCATAACGTCCCCCATATCACTGTGTAGTCGCGCCACCACCCATAGCCTCCCACATATTGCTGTGCCTTCGCGCACTTCTCATACCTTCACCTATATCGCCCTGTTTTCGCACACTTCCCATTCATTCTCCTATGTGGCCTTGCTTTTGTGAACCACTCATACCTTCTCTAATATCGCTGCGTTTTCATGCACATCTCATAACGTCCCGTATATCGCTGTGTATTCACGCACCTCCCATAGCATCCCCTATATCGCTGTGCCTTGCGCACCTCTCATACCGTCCCCTATATTGCCGTGTTTTCGCGCACCTCTCATAGCTTCCCCTATATCGCCGTGTTTTCATACAAATCTCATACCGTCCCCTATATCGCCCTGTTTTCAAGCACCTCCCATACCTTCCCCTGTATCGCTGTGTTTTTATGTACATCTCATAACGTCCCCTATATCACTGTGTAGTCGCGCACCTCCCATAGCCTCCCACATATTGCTGTGCCTTACGCGCACTTCTCATACCTTCGCCTATATCGCCCAGTTTTCGCACACTTCCCATTCATTCTCCCATTTCGCTGTGCTTTTGTGAACCTCTCATACCTTCCCTAATATCGCTGCATTTTCATGCACATCTCATAACGTCCCGTATATCGCTGTGTATTCACGCACCTCCCATAGCATCCCCTATATCGCTGTGCCTTGCGCACCTCACATACCGTCCCCTATATTGCCGTGTTTTCGCGCACCTCTCATAATTTCCCCTATAGCGCCGTCTTTTAGCGCTCATCCCATAGATTCACCTTCATCGCTGTGTTATTGCTCACCTCTCATAGCTTCCCCTATATCGCCGTGTTTTTCTGCACCTCTTATTTCTTCCTTAATATCGCTGCATTTTAATGCACATCTCATACCTTCCCCCATATCGCTGTCTTACGCGCACATCCCATAGATTCAACTTTATCGCTGTGTTATTGCACACCTCTCACAACTTCCCCTATATCGCCATGTTTTTGCTCACCTCTCATAGATTCCCCTATATCGCCGCATTTTCGCGCACCTCTCATGTCTTCACCTAGATTGCTATGTTTTCGCTCCTCTCATTACTTCCCCTATATCGCTGTGTTTTCTCACACCTCTGATACATTCTCCCATATCGCCGTGTTTTCGTGCACCTCTCATAGCTTTCCCTATATCGCCCTGTTTTCATGCACATCTCATACCGTCTCCTATATCACTGTGTTTTCGCGCACATCCCATACCATCCCCTATATCGCTGTGCCTTTGTGTACCTCTCATATCTTCCCCTATATCGCTATGTTTTCATGCACATCTCATAACGTCCCCTATATCGCTGTGCTTTCTCGCACCTCTGATACATTCCCTTGTATCGCCGTGTTTTCGCGCACTTCTCATAAGTTCCCCTATATCACCGTATTTTCTCGCACGTCACATAGCGTCCCCTATATCGCTGTGTTTTCAGGCACCTCTCATACCATCCCCTATAACGCCCTGTTTTCACGCACCTCCCATACCTCCCCCTATATTGCTGTGTTTTCGTGCACCTCTCATAAATTCTGCTATAATGCTCTACTTTTGCGCACATCTCATACCTTCCCCCATATCGCCGTGTTTTCATGCACATCTCATAACGTCCCCTATATCGCTGTGTATTCGTGCACCTCCCATAGCCCCCTATATCACTGTGCCTTCGCGTACCTCTCATACATTCCCCTATATCGCCGTTTTCGCTCACTTCCCATAACTTCCCCGATATTGCTGTGTTTTCAGGCACCTCTCATACCTTCCCCTATATCGCCCTGTTTTCGCGCACATCCCATAACTTCCACTATATTGCCCTGTTTTCGCGCACTTCTCATACCATCCCCTATATTGCCCTGTTTTCGCGCACGTCCCATACCTCCCCCTATATTGCTGTGTTTTCATGCACCTCTCATACCTTGCCCTATATTGCTGTGTTTTTACGCACCTCTCATAAATTCTGCTATAACGCTGTGTTTTCGTGCACCTCTCATACCTTCCCCTATATTGCTATGATTTCACGCACCTCTCATGGCTTCCCCAATATCGCCATGCATTCATGCACATCTCGTACTGTCCCCTTTATCGCTGTGTTTTCGCGACCCTCTCATAACTTCTCCTATATCGCTGTATTTTTGCGCACATCTCATACCTTCCCCTATATTGATGTGTTTTCATGCAAATCTCATAACGTCCAGTATATCGCCCTGTTTTCGTGCACCTCCCATATCTTCCCCTATATCGCTGTATTATTGTGCACCTCTCATACCTTCCCCTATATCGCTGTGTTTTCACGCACCTCTCATAACTTCTCTTATATCGCTGTACTTTTGCGTACATCTCATACCTTCCCCTATATTGCCGTGTTTTCATGCACATCTCATAACATCCCCGATATCGCTGTGCATTCGCGCACCTCCCGTAGCATCCCCTATATCACTGTGCCTTCGCGCACCTCTCATACCTTCCCCTATATCGCCCTGTTTTCGCGCACCTCCCATACCTTCCCCGATATCGCTATGTTTTCGTGCACCTCCCATAGCTTCGACTACATCGCTGTTTTCGCGCACAACCCATAGCTTCATCTTGATCGCTGTGTTATTGCTCACCTCTCATAGCTTCCCCTATATCGCCGTGTTTTCGCGCACCTCGCATGTCTTCAGCTATATCGCTATGTTTTTACTCCTATCATTACTTCCCCTATACCGCTGTGTTTTCTCGCACCTCTGATACATTCTCCTGTATTGCCATGTTTTCGCGCACTCGTACAATTTCCCCTATATTGCCGTGTTCTCGCACACCTCTCATACCTTCCCCTATATCGCCCTGTTTTCGCACACCTCTCATACCTTCCCTTATATCGCTGTGTTTTCACGCACCTCTCATAACTTGTCCTATATTGCTGCATTTTTGCGCACCTCTCATAACTTCCCACATATTGCTGTGTTTTTATGCACATCTCATAACGTCCCCTATATCACTGTGTAGTCGCGCACCTCCCATAGCCTCCCACATATTGCTGTGCCTTCGCGCATTTCTCTTACCTTTGCCTATATCGCCCTGTTTTCGCACACTTCCCATTCATTCTCCTATGTCGCTGTGTTTTTGTGAACCTCTCATACCTTCCCTTATATCGCTGTGCTTTCACGCACCTCTCATAACTTGTCCTATATTGTTGCATTTTTGCGCACCTCTCATAACGTCCCCTATATCACTGTGTAGTCGCGCACCTCCCATAGCCTCCCACATATTGCTGTGCCTTCGCGCATTTCTCATACCTTCGCCTATATCGCCCTGTTTTCGCACACTTCCCATTCATTCTCCTATGTCGCTGTGTTTTTGTGAACCTCTCATACCTTCCCTAATATCGCTGCGTTTTCATGCACATCTCATAACGTCCCGTATATCACTGTGTATTCACGCACCTCCCATAGCATGCCCTATATCCCTGTGCCTTGAGCACCTCTCATACCGTCCCCTATATTGCCGTGTTTTCGCGCACCTCTCATAGCTTCCCCTATATCGCCGTGTTTTCATTCAAATCTCTTACCGTCCCCTATATCGCCCTGTTTTCGAGCACCTCCCATACCTTACCCTGCATCGCTGTGTTTTCGTGCACCTCTCATAACTTCCACTATATCGCTGTGTTTTCACGCACCTCTCATAGCTTCTCCTATATCGCTGTATTTTTGTGCACATCTCATACATTCCCCTATATTGATGTGTTTTCATGCACATCTCTTAACGTCCCCTATATCGCCCTGTTTTCGCGCACCTCCCATACCTTACCCTATATCGCTGTATTATCGTGCACGTCTCATACCTTCCCCTATATCGCTGTGTTTTCACGCACCTCTCATAACTTCTCCTATATCGCTGTACTTTTGCGCACATTTCATACCTTCCCTTATATTGCCGTGTTTTCATGCACATCTCATAACGTCCCCTATATCGCTGTGTATTTGTGCACCTCCCATAGCACCCCTATATAACTGTGCCTTCGCGTACCTCTCATACTTTCCCCTGTATCGCCCTGTTTTTGCTCATTTCCCATAACTTCCCCGATATCGCTGTGTTTTCTGGCACCTCTCATACCTTCCCCCATATCGCCCTGTTTTCGCGCACATCCCATAGCTTCCACTGTATTGCCCTGTTTTCGCACACCTCTCATACCATCCCCTATATCGCCCTGTTTTCGCGCACCTCCCATACCTCCCCCTATATTGCGGTGTTTTCATGCACCTCTCTTACCTTGCCCTATATTGCTGTGTTTTCACGCACCTCTCATAAATTCTGCTATAACGCTGTATTTTTGTACACCTCTCATACCTTCCCCTATATTGCCGTGTTTTCATGCACATCTCATAACGTCCCCTATATCGCTGTGTATTCGTGCACCTCCCATAACACCCCTATATAACTGTGCCTTCGCGTACCTCTCATACTTTCCCCTATATCGCCCTGGTTTTGCTCATTTCCCATAACTTCCCCGATATCGCTGTGTTTTCAGGCACCTCTCATACCTTCCCCCATATCGCCCTGTTTTCGCGCACATCCCATAGCTTCCACTGTATTGCCCTGTTTTCGCGCACCTCTCATACCATCCCCTATATCGCCCTGTTTTCGCGCACCTCCCATACCTCCCCCTATATGGCGGTGTTTTCATGCACCTCTCTTACCTTGCCCTATATTGCTGTGTTTTCACGCACCTCTCATAAATTCTGCTATAACGCTGTATTTTTGTACACCTCTCATACCTTCCCCTATATTGCCGTGTTTTCATGCACATCTCATAACGTCCCCTATATCGCTGTGTATTCGTGCACCTCCCATAACACCCCTATATAACTGTGCCTTCGCGTACCTCTCATACCTTCCCCTATATCGCCCTGTTTTCGCTCACTTCCCATAACTTCCCCGATATCGCTGTGTTTTTGCATACCTCTCATATCTTCCCCTATATTGCGGTATTTTCACGCACCTCTCATGGCTTCCACAATATCGCCGTGTATTCATGCACATTTCGTACCGTCCCCTTTATCGCTGTGTTTTCGCGCACCTCCCATAGCGTCCCCTATATCGCTGTCTTTTCGGGCACCTCTCCTAACTTCCACTATATCGCCCTGTTTTCGCGCACCTCCCATACCTTCCCCTATATCGCTGTATTATCGTGCACCTCTCATACCTTCCCCTATATCGCTGTTTTCATGCACCTCTCATAACTTCTCCAATATTGCTGCATTTTTGCTCACCTTTCATAACTTCCCCTATATCGCTGTGTTTTTATGCACATCTCATAACGTCCCCTATATCACTGTGTAGTCGCGCACCTCTCATAGCCTCCCACATATTGCTGTGCCTTCACGCATTTCTCATACCTTCGCCTATATCATCCTGTTTTCGCACACTTCCCATTCATTCTCCTATGTCGCTGTGTTTTTGTGAACCTCTTATATCTTCCCTAATATCGCTGCTTCTTCCTGCACATCTCATAACGTCCCCTATATCGCTGTGTATTCACGCACCTCCCATAGCATCCCCTATATCGCTGTGCCTTGCGCACCTCCCATACCTTCCCCTATATCGCTGTCTTTTCGCACACATCCCATACATTCAACTTTATAACTGTGTTATTGCACACCTCTCAGAGCTTCCCCTATATCGCCGTGTTTTTGCTCACCTTTCATAGCTTCCCCTATATCACCGTGTCTTTGCGCACCTCTCATGTCTTCACCTAGATCGCTATGTTTTCGCTCCTCTCATTACTTCCCCTATATCGCTGTGTTTTCACGCACCTCTGATACACTCCCCTGTATCGCCGTGTTTTCACGCACCTCTCATAATTTCCCCTATATAGCCGTGTTTTCGCGCACGTCCCATAGCGTCCCCTATAACGCTGTGTTTTCGGGCACCTCTCATACCTTCCCCTATATTGCCGTGTTTTCATGCACATCTCATAACGTCCCCTATATCTCTGTGTATTCGTGCACCTCCTATTGCACCCCTATATAACTGTGCCTTCGCGTACCTCTCATGCCTTCCCCCATATCGCTGTGTTTTTATGCACATCTCATAACGTCCCCTATATTACTGTGTAGTCTCGCACCTCCCATAGCCTCCCACATATTGCTGTGCCTTCGCGCACTTCTCATACCTTCGCCTATATCGCCCAGTTTTCGCACACTTCCCATTCATTCTCCCATGTCGCTGTGCTTTTGTGAACCTCTCATACCTTCCCTAATATCGCTGCATTTTCATGCACATCTCATAACGTCCCGTATATCGCTGTGCATTCACGCACCTCCCATAGCATCCCCTATATCGCTGTGCCTTGCGCACCTCTCATACTTTCCCCTATATAGCTGTGTTTTTGCGCACATCCCATAGATTCACCTTTATCGCTGTGTTATTGCTCACCTCTCATAGCTTCCCCTATATCACCGTGTTTTTGCATACCTCTCATATCTTCCCCTATATTGCGGTATTTTCACGCACCTCTCATGGCTTCCACAATATCGCCGTGTATTCATGAACATTTCGTACCGTCCCCTTTATCGCTGTGTTTTCGCGCACCTCCCATAGCGTCCCCTATATCGCTGTCTTTTCGGGCACCTCTCCTAACTTCCACTATATCGCCCTGTTTTCGCGCACCTCCCATACCTTCCCCTATATCGCTGTATTATCGTGCACCTCTCATACCTTCCCCTATATCGCTGTTTTCATGCACCTCTCATAACTTCTCCAATATTGCTGCATTTTTGCTCACCTTTCATAACTTCCCCTATATCGCTGTGTTTTTATGCACATCTCATAACGTCCCCTATATCACTGTGTAGTCGCGCACCTCTCATAGCCTCCCACATATTGCTGTGCCTTCACGCATTTCTCATACCTTCGCCTATATCATCCTGTTTTCGCACACTTCCCATTCATTCTCCTATGTCGCTGTGTTTTTGTGAACCTCTTATATCTTCCCTAATATCGCTGCTTCTTCCTGCACATCTCATAACGTCCCCTATATCGCTGTGTATTCACGCACCTCCCATAGCATCCCCTATATCGCTGTGCCTTGCGCACCTCCCATACCTTCCCCTATATCGCTGTCTTTTCGCACACATCCCATACATTCAACTTTATAACTGTGTTATTGCACACCTCTCAGAGCTTCCCCTATATCGCCGTGTTTTTGCTCACCTTTCATAGCTTCCCCTATATCACCGTGTCTTTGCGCACCTCTCATGTCTTCACCTAGATCGCTATGTTTTCGCTCCTCTCATTACTTCCCCTATATCGCTGTGTTTTCACGCACCTCTGATACACTCCCCTGTATCGCCGTGTTTTCACGCACCTCTCATAATTTCCCCTATATAGCCGTGTTTTCGCGCACGTCCCATAGCGTCCCCTATAACGCTGTGTTTTCGGGCACCTCTCATACCTTCCCCTATATTGCCGTGTTTTCATGCACATCTCATAACGTCCCCTATATCTCTGTGTATTCGTGCACCTCCTATTGCACCCCTATATAACTGTGCCTTCGCGTACCTCTCATGCCTTCCCCCATATCGCTGTGTTTTTATGCACATCTCATAACGTCCCCTATATTACTGTGTAGTCTCGCACCTCCCATAGCCTCCCACATATTGCTGTGCCTTCGCGCACTTCTCATACCTTCGCCTATATCGCCCAGTTTTCGCACACTTCCCATTCATTCTCCCATGTCGCTGTGCTTTTGTGAACCTCTCATACCTTCCCTAATATCGCTGCATTTTCATGCACATCTCATAACGTCCCGTATATCGCTGTGCATTCACGCACCTCCCATAGCATCCCCTATATCGCTGTGCCTTGCGCACCTCTCATACTTTCCCCTATATAGCTGTGTTTTTGCGCACATCCCATAGATTCACCTTTATCGCTGTGTTATTGCTCACCTCTCATAGCTTCCCCTATATCACCGTGTTTTTGCTGACCTCTCATAGCTTCCAATATATTGTCCTGCTTTCACGCACCTCTCATTTCTTCCCCTATATCACTGTGTTTTCGCGTACCTCCCACAGCATCCCCTATATTGCTGTGTCTTCGCACTCATCTCATACCTTCCCCTATATCACCCTGTTTTCGAGCACCTCCCATACCTTCCCCTATATCGCTGTGTTTTAGTGCACCTTTCATACCTCCTCCTATATCGCTGTGTTTTCACTCACCTCTCATAACTTCCACTATATCGCTGTGTTTTTATGCACATCTCATAACGTCCCCTATATCGCTGTGTATTCGCGCACCTTCCATAGAATCCCCTATATCGCTGTGCCTTCGTGCACCTCTCATTCCTTCCCCTATATCACTATGTTTTCGTGCACTTCTCATACCTTCCCCCATATCGCTGTCTTTACGCGCACATCCCATAGATTCAACTTTATCGCTGTGTTATTGCACACCTCTCACAGCTTCCCCTATATCGCTGTGTTTTTGCTCACCTCTCATAGCTTCCCCTATATCGACCTGTTTTCGCGCACCTCTCGTGTCTTCACCTAGATCGCTATGTTTTCGCTCCTCTCATTACTTCCCCTATATCGCTGCGTTTTCTCGCACCTCTGATACATTCTCCCATATCACCGTGTTTTCGCGCACCTCTCATAGCTTGCCCTATATCGGCGTGTTTTCATGCACAACTCCTAACGTCTTCTATATCACTGTGTTTTCGCGCACATCCCATAGCATCCCCTATATCGCTGTGCCTTCGTGTACCTCTCATATCTTCCCCTATATCGCTGTGTTTTCATGCACATCTCATAACGTCCCCTATATCGCTGTGCTTTCTCGCACCTCTGATACATTCCCCTGTATCGCCGTGTTTTCGCGCACCTCTCATAATTTCCCCTATATCGCCCTGTTTTCCCACACCTCTCATACCTTCCCCTATATTGTTGTGTTTTCACGCACCTCTCATAACTTCTCCTATATTGCTGCATTTTTGTGCACCTCTCATAACTTCCCCTATACCGTCGTGTTTTCATGCACATCTCATAACCTCCCCTATATCACTGTGTAGTCGCACACCTCCCATAGCATCCCCTATATTGCTGTGCCTTCGCATACCTCTCATACCTTCACCTATATCGCTGTTTTTTTGCGCACATCCCATAGATTCACCTTTATCGCTGTGTTATTGCTCACCTCTCATAGCTTCGCCTATATCGCCGTGTTTTTGCTCACATCTCATAGCTTCCACTATATTGCGCTACTTTCACGCACCTCTCATATCTTCCCATATATCACTGTGTTTTCGCGCACCTCCCATAGCATCCCCTATATCGCTGTGCCTTCGTGCACCTCTCATACCTTCCCCTATATCGCTGTGTTTTCATGCACGTCTCATAATGTCCCCTATATCGCTGGGTTTTCACGCACCTCTCATAACTTCCACTATATCGCCCTGTTTTCGAGCACCTTCCATACCTTCCCCTATATCGCTGTGTTTTCGTGCACCTTTCACACCTCCCCCGAAATCGCTGTGTTTTCACTCACCTCTCATAACTTCTCCTATAGTGCTGTATTTTTGCGCACCTCTTATAATTTCCCCTATATCGCCATGTTTTTATGCACATCTCATAACATCCCCTATATCGCTGTGTATTCATGCACCTCCAATAGAATCCCATATATCGCTTTGCCTTCGCGCACCTCTCATACCTTCCCCTATATCACCCTGTTTTCGCGCACCTCTCAGTCCTTCCCCTATATCGCTGTGTTTTCACACCCCTCTCATAACTTCTCCTATATCGCTTTGTTTTTGTGCACCTCTTATATCTTCCTTAATATCGCTGCGTTTTCATGCACATCTCATAACGTCCCCTATATCGCTGTGTATTCACGCACCTCCCGTAGCATCCCCTATATCGCTGTGCCTTCGTGCACCTCACATACCTTCCCCTATATTGCCCTGTATTCGCGCACCTCCCATAACATCCCCTATATCGCTGTGCCTTTGCGCACCTCTCATACCTTCCCCTATATCGCCCTGTTTTCGCGCACCTCTCATAAATTCCCCTATATCGCTGTGTTTTCACACACCTGTCATTGTTTCCCGACTATCGCCGTGTATTCATGCACATCTCATACCGTCCCCTATATCGCTGTGTTTTCGCGCACCTCTCATACATACCCCTATATCGCTGTCTTTTCGCGCATATCCCATAGCTTCACCTTTATCTCTGTGTTATTGCTCACCTTTCACAGCTTCCCCTATATCGCCGGGTTTTCGCACACCTCTCATGTCTTCACCTATATTGCTATGTTTTCACTCCTCTCATTGCTTCTCTTATATCGCTGTGTTTTCTCATACCTCTGATACATTCCCCTGTATCGCCGTGTTTTCGCGCACCTCTCATAAATTCCATTGTATCGCCGTGTTTTCGCGCACGTCCCATAGCGTCGCCTATATTGCTCTGTTTTCGGGCACCTCTCATATCTTCCACTATATTGCCCTGTTTTCGCTCACTTCCCATACCTTAACCTATATCGCCGTTTTCGCGCACCTCCCATTCCTCCACTTTATTGCTATGTTTACGTTCACCTCTCATACCTACCCCTATATCGCTGTATTTTCGCACACCTCTCATGGCTTCCCCAATATCGCCGTGTTTTCATGCACATCTCATAACGTCTCCTATGTCTCTGTGTATTCGCGCACCTGCCATGGCATCCCCAATATAACTGTGCCTTCGCGTACCTCTCATACCTTCCCCTATAGCGCCCTGTTTTCGCTCACTTCCCATAACTTCCCCGATATCGCTGTGTTTTCATGCACCTCTCATACCTTCAACTATATTGCTGTGCTGTCACCCACCTCTCATAACTTCTCCTATATCGCTGTGTTTTTGCACGCCTCTCATACCTTCCCCTATATCATTGTGTTTTCGCGCACCTCTCATGGCTTCCCCAATATCGCCGTGTATTCATTCACATCTCATACCGTCCCCTATATCGTTGTGTTTTTGCGCAACTCCCATAGCTTCGCTGACATCGGTATGTTTTCGCTCCTCTCATTACTTCCCCTATATCACTGTGTTTTCGTGCACGTCCCATAGCGTCCCCTATATCGCTGTGTTTTCTCGCACCTCTGATACATTCCCCTGTATCGCCGTGTTTTCGCGTACATCCCATAGCTTCCACTATACTGCCCTGTTTTTGCGCACCTCCCATTCATTCCCCTATATCGCTGCGTTTTTGTGAACCTCTCATACCTTCCTTAATATCGCTGTGTTTTCATGCACATCTCATAACGTCCCCTATATCTCTGTGTATTCGTGCACCTCCTATTGCACCCCTATATAACTGTGCCTTCGCGTACCTCTCATGCCTTCCCCCATATCGCTGTGTTTTTATGCACATCTCATAACGTCCCCTATATTACTGTGTAGTCTCGCACCTCCCATAGCCTCCCACATATTGCTGTGCCTTCGCGCACTTCTCATACCTTCGCCTATATCGCCCAGTTTTCGCACACTTCCCATTCATTCTCCCATGTCGCTGTGCTTTTGTGAACCTCTCATACCTTCCCTAATATCGCTGCATTTTCATGCACATCTCATAACGTCCCGTATATCGCTGTGTATTCACGCACCTCCCATAGCATCCCCTATATCGCTGTGCCTTGCGCACCTCCCATACCTTCCCCTATATCGCTATCTTTTCGCACACATCCCATAGATTCAACTTTATCACTGTGTTATTGCACACCTCTCAGAGCTTCCCCTATATCGCCGTGTTTTTGCTCACCTTTCATAGCTTCCCCAATATCGCCGTGTTTTCGCGCACCTCTCATGTCTTCACCTAGATCGCTAAGTTTTCGCTCCTCTCATTACTTCCCCTATATCGCTGTGTTTTCACGCACCTCTGATACACTCCCCTGTATCGCCGTGTTTTCGCGCACCTCTCATAATTTCCCCTATATCGCCGTGTTTTCGCGCACGTCCCATAGCTTCCCCTATAACGCTGTGTTTTCGGGCACCTCTCATACCTTCCCCTATATTGCCGTGTTTTCATGCACATCTCATAACGTCCCCTATATCTCTGTGTATTCGTGCACCTCCCATAGCACCCCTATATAACTGTGCCTTCGCGTACCTCTCATGCCTTCCCCTATATCGCGGTGTTTTCACGCACCTCTCATAACTTCTCCTATATTGCTGCATTTTTGAGCACCTCTCATAACTTCCCCTATATCGCTGTGTTTTTATGCACATCTCATAACGTCCCCTATATCACTGTGTAGTCTCGCACCTCCCATAGCCTCCCACATATTGCTGTGCCTTCGCGCACTTCTCATACCTTCACCTATATCGCCCTGTTTTCGCACACTTCCCATTCATTCTCCTATGTCACTGTGCTTTTGTGAACCTCTCATACCTTCCCTAATATCGCTGCGTTTTCATGCACATCTCATAACGTCCCGTATATCGCTGTGCATTCACGCACCTCCCATAGCATCCCCTATATCGCTGTGCCTTGCGCACCTCTCATACTTTCCCCTATATAGCTGTGTTTTTGCGCACATCCCATAGATTCACCTTTATCGCTGTGTTATTGCTCACCTCTCATAGCTTCCCCTATATCACCGTGTTTTTGCTGACCTCTCATAGCTTCCAATATATTGTCCTGCTTTCACGCACCTCTCATTTCTTCCCCTATATCACTGTGTTTTCGCGTACCTCCCACAGCATCCCCTATATTGCTGTGTCTTCGCACTCATCTCATACCTTCCCCTATATCACCCTGTTTTCGAGCACCTCCCATACCTTCCCCTATATCGCTGTGTTTTAGTGCACCTTTCATACCTCCTCCTATATCGCTGTGTTTTCACTCACCTCTCATAACTTCCACTATATCGCTGTGTTTTTATGCACATCTCATAACGTCCCCTATATCGCTGTGTATTCGCGCACCTTCCATAGAATCCCCTATATCGCTGTGCCTTCGTGCACCTCTCATTCCTTCCCCTATATCACTATGTTTTCGTGCACTTCTCATACCTTCCCCCATATCGCTGTCTTTACGCGCACATCCCATAGATTCAACTTTATCGCTGTGTTATTGCACACCTCTCACAGCTTCCCCTATATCGCTGTGTTTTTGCTCACCTCTCATAGCTTCCCCTATATCGACCTGTTTTCGCGCACCTCTCGTGTCTTCACCTAGATCGCTATGTTTTCGCTCCTCTCATTACTTCCCCTATATCGCTGCGTTTTCTCGCACCTCTGATACATTCTCCCATATCACCGTGTTTTCGCGCACCTCTCATAGCTTGCCCTATATCGGCGTGTTTTCATGCACAACTCCTAACGTCTCCTATATCACTGTGTTTTCGCGCACATCCCATAGCATCCCCTATATCGCTGTGCCTTCGTGTACCTCTCATATCTTCCCCTATATCGCTGTGTTTTCATGCACATCTCATAACGTCCCCTATATCGCTGTGCTTTCTCGCACCTCTGATACATTCCCCTGTATCGCCGTGTTTTCGCGCACCTCTCATAATTTCCCCTATATCGCCCTGTTTTCCCACACCTCTCATACCTTCCCCTATATTGTTGTGTTTTCACGCACCTCTCATAACTTCTCCTATATTGCTGTATTTTTGTGCACCTCTCATAACTTCCCCTATACCGTCGTGTTTTCATGCACATCTCATAACCTCCCCTATATCACTGTGTAGTCGCACACCTCCCATAGCATCCCCTATATTGCTGTGCCTTCGCATACCTCTCATACATTCACCTATATCGCTGTTTTTTTGCGCACATCCCATAGATTCACCTTTATCGCTGTGTTATTGCTCACCTCTCATAGCTTCGCCTATATCGCTGTGTTTTTGCTCACCTCTCATAGCTTCCCCTATATCGACCTGTTTTCGCGCACCTCTCGTGTCTTCACCTAGATCGCTATGTTTTCGCTCCTCTCATTACTTCCCCTATATCGCTGCGTTTTCTCGCACCTCTGATACATTCTCCCATATCACCGTGTTTTCGCGCACCTCTCATAGCTTGCCCTATATCAGCGTGTTTTCATGCACAACTCCTAACGTCTCCTATATCACTGTGTTTTCGCGCACATCCCATAGCATCCCCTATATCGCTGTGCCTTCGTGTACCTCTCATATCTTCCCCTATATCGCTGTGTTTTCATGCACATCTCATAACGTCCCCTATATCGCTGTGCTTTCTCGCACCTCTGATACATTCCCCTGTATCGCCGTGTTTTCGCGCACCTCTCATAATTTCCCCTATATCGCCCTGTTTTCCCACACCTCTCATACCTTCCCCTATATTGTTGTGTTTTCACGCACCTCTCATAACTTCTCCTATATTGCTGTATTTTTGTGCACCTCTCATAACTTCCCCTATACCGTCGTGTTTTCATGCACATCTCATAACCTCCCCTATATCACTGTGTAGTCGCACACCTCCCATAGCATCCCCTATATTGCTGTGCCTTCGCATACCTCTCATACCTTCACCTATATCGCTGTTTTTTTGCGCACATCCCATAGATTCACCTTTATCGCTGTGTTATTGCTCACCTCTCATAGCTTCGCTTATATCGCCGTGTTTTTGCTCACATCTCATAGCTTCCACTATATTGCGCTACTTTCACGCACCTCTCATATCTTCCCATATATCACTGTGTTTTCGCGCACCTCCCATAGCATCCCCTATATCGCTGTGCCTTCGTGCACCTCTCATACCTTCCCCTATATCGCTGTGTTTTCATGCACGTCTCATAATGTCCCCTATATCGCTGGGTTTTCACGCACCTCTCATAACTTCCACTATATCGCCCTGTTTTCGAGCACCTTCCATACCTTCCCCTATATCGCTGTGTTTTCGTGCACCTTTCACACCTCCCCCGAAATCGCTGTGTTTTCACTCACCTCTCATAACTTCTCCTATAGTGCTGTATTTTTGCGCACCTCTTATAATTTCCCCTATATCGCCATGTTTTTATGCACATCTCATAACATCCCCTATATCGCTGTGTATTCATGCACCTCCAATAGAATCCCATATATCGCTTTGCCTTCGCGCACCTCTCATACCTTCCCCTATATCACCCTGTTTTCGCGCACCTCTCAGGCCTTCCCCTATATCGCTGTGTTTTCACACCCCTCTCATAACTTCTCCTATATCGCTTTGTTTTTGTGCACCTCTTATATCTTCCTTAATATCGCTGCGTTTTCATGCACATCTCATAACGTCCCCTATATCGCTGTGTATTCACGCACCTCCCGTAGCATCCCCTATATCGCTGTGCCTTCGTGCACCTCTCATACCTTCCCCTATATTGCCGTGTTTTCATGCACATCTCATAACGTCCCCTATATCTCTGTGTATTCGTGCACCTCCCATAGCACCCCTATATAACTGTGCCTTCGCGTACCTCTCATGCCTTCCCCTATATCGCGGTGTTTTCACGCACCTCTCATAACTTCTCCTATATTGCTGCATTTTTGAGCACCTCTCATAACTTCCCCTATATCGCTGTGTTTTTATGCACATCTCATAACGTCCCCTATATCACTGTGTAGTCTCGCACCTCCCATAGCCTCCCACATATTGCTGTGCCTTCGCGCACTTCTCATACCTTCACCTATATCGCCCTGTTTTCGCACACTTCCCATTCATTCTCCTATGTCACTGTGCTTTTGTGAACCTCTCATACCTTCCCTAATATCGCTGCGTTTTCATGCACATCTCATAACGTCCCGTATATCGCTGTGCATTCACGCACCTCCCATAGCATCCCCTATATCGCTGTGCCTTGCGCACCTCTCATACTTTCCCCTATATAGCTGTGTTTTTGCGCACATCCCATAGATTCACCTTTATCGCTGTGTTATTGCTCACCTCTCATAGCTTCCCCTATATCACCGTGTTTTTGCTGACCTCTCATAGCTTCCAATATATTGTCCTGCTTTCACGCACCTCTCATTTCTTCCCCTATACCGTCGTGTTTTCATGCACATCTCATAACCTCCCCTATATCACTGTGTAGTCGCACACCTCCCATAGCATCCCCTATATTGCTGTGCCTTCGCATACCTCTCATACCTTCACCTATATCGCTGTTTTTTTGCGCACATCCCATAGATTCACCTTTATCGCTGTGTTATTGCTCACCTCTCATAGCTTCGCCTATATCGCCGTGTTTTTGCTCACATCTCATAGCTTCCACTATATTGCGCTACTTTCACGCACCTCTCATATCTTCCCATATATCACTGTGTTTTCGCGCACCTCCCATAGCATCCCCTATATCGCTGTGCCTTCGTGCACCTCTCATACCTTCCCCTATATCGCTGTGTTTTCATGCACGTCTCATAATGTCCCCTATATCGCTGGGTTTTCACGCACCTCTCATAACTTCCACTATATCGCCCTGTTTTCGAGCACCTTCCATACCTTCCCCTATATCGCTGTGTTTTCGTGCACCTTTCACACCTCCCCCGAAATCGCTGTGTTTTCACTCACCTCTCATAACTTCTCCTATAGTGCTGTATTTTTGCGCACCTCTTATAATTTCCCCTATATCGCCATGTTTTTATGCACATCTCATAACATCCCCTATATCGCTGTGTATTCATGCACCTCCAATAGAATCCCATATATCGCTTTGCCTTCGCGCACCTCTCATACCTTCCCCTATATCACCCTGTTTTCGCGCACCTCTCAGTCCTTCCCCTATATCGCTGTGTTTTCACACCCCTCTCATAACTTCTCCTATATCGCTTTGTTTTTGTGCACCTCTTATATCTTCCTTAATATCGCTGCGTTTTCATGCACATCTCATAACGTCCCCTATATCGCTGTGTATTCACGCACCTCCCGTAGCATCCCCTATATCGCTGTGCCTTCGTGCACCTCACATACCTTCCCCTATATTGCCCTGTATTCGCGCACCTCCCATAACATCCCCTATATCGCTGTGCCTTTGCGCACCTCTCATACCTTCCCCTATATCGCCCTGTTTTCGCGCACCTCTCATAAATTCCCCTATATCGCTGTGTTTTCACACACCTGTCATTGTTTCCCGACTATCGCCGTGTATTCATGCACATCTCATACCGTCCCCTATATCGCTGTGTTTTCGCGCACCTCTCATACATACCCCTATATCGCTGTCTTTTCGCGCATATCCCATAGCTTCACCTTTATCTCTGTGTTATTGCTCACCTTTCACAGCTTCCCCTATATCGCCGGGTTTTCGCACACCTCTCATGTCTTCACCTATATTGCTATGTTTTCACTCCTCTCATTGCTTCTCTTATATCGCTGTGTTTTCTCATACCTCTGATACATTCCCCTGTATCGCCGTGTTTTCGCGCACCTCTCATAAATTCCATTGTATCGCCGTGTTTTCGCGCACGTCCCATAGCGTCGCCTATATTGCTCTGTTTTCGGGCACCTCTCATATCTTCCACTATATTGCCCTGTTTTCGCTCACTTCCCATACCTTAACCTATATCGCCGTTTTCGCGCACCTCCCATTCCTCCACTTTATTGCTATGTTTACGTTCACCTCTCATACCTACCCCTATATCGCTGTATTTTCGCACACCTCTCATGGCTTCCCCAATATCGCCGTGTTTTCATGCACATCTCATAACGTCTCCTATGTCTCTGTGTATTCGCGCACCTGCCATGGCATCCCCAATATAACTGTGCCTTCGCGTACCTCTCATACCTTCCCCTATAGCGCCCTGTTTTCGCTCACTTCCCATAACTTCCCCGATATCGCTGTGTTTTCATGCACCTCTCATACCTTCAACTATATTGCTGTGCTGTCACCCACCTCTCATAACTTCTCCTATATCGCTGTGTTTTTGCACGCCTCTCATACCTTCCCCTATATCATTGTGTTTTCGCGCACCTCTCATGGCTTCCCCAATATCGCCGTGTATTCATTCACATCTCATACCGTCCCCTATATCGTTGTGTTTTTGCGCAACTCCCATAGCTTCGCTGACATCGGTATGTTTTCGCTCCTCTCATTACTTCCCCTATATCACTGTGTTTTCGTGCACGTCCCATAGCGTCCCCTATATCGCTGTGTTTTCTCGCACCTCTGATACATTCCCCTGTATCGCCGTGTTTTCGCGTACATCCCATAGCTTCCACTATATTGCCCTGTTTTTGCGCACCTCCCATTCATTCCCCTATATCGCTGCGTTTTTGTGAACCTCTCATACCTTCCTTAATATCGCTGCGTTTTCATGCACATCTCATAACGTCCCGTATATCGCTGTGTATTCGCGCACCTCCCATAGAATCCCCTATATCGCTGTCTTTTCGCGCATATCCCATAGCTTCACCTTTATCTCTGTGTTATTGCTCACCTCTCACAGCTTCCCCGATATCGCCATGTTTTCGCGCACCTCTCATGTCTTCACCTATATTGATATGTTTCGCTCCTCTCATTACTTCCCTTATATCGCTGTGTTTTCTCGTGCCTCTGATACATTCCCCTGTATCGCCGTGTTTTCGCGCACCTCTCATAATTTCCCCTATATCGCCTTGTTTTCGCGCACGTCCCATAGCGTCGCCTATATTACTGTGTTTTCGGGCACCTCTCATATCTTCCACTATATTGTCCTGTTTTCGCGCACCTCCCTAACCTTCCCATATATCGCCCTCTTTTCGCGCACCTCCCATACCTCCCCCTTTATTGCTGTGTTTTCGTGCACATCTCATACTGTCCCCTATATCGCTGTGTTTTCGCGCACCTCCAATAGCATCCCCTATATCGCTGTCCCTTGCGCATCTCTCATACCTTCCCCTATATCGCTGTCTTTTCGCGCACATCCCATAGATTCAGCTTTATCGCTTTGTTATTCCTCACCTCTAATAGTTTCCCCTATATCGCCGGGTTTTTGCTCACCTCTCATAGCTTCCACTATATTGCCCTGTATTCACGCACCTCTCATGTCTTCACCTAGATCACCCTGTTTTCGAGTACCTTCCATACCTTCCCCTATATTGCTGTTTTCGTGCACCTCTCGTACCTCCTCCTATATCGCTGTGCCTTGCGCACCTCTCATACCTTCCCCTATATAGCTGTTTTTTCGTGCACATCCCACAGATTCACCTTTATCGCTGTGTTATTGCTCACCTCTCATAGCTTCCCCTATATCGCCGTGTATTTGCACACCTCTCATAACTTACCCTATATCGCCATGTTGTTATGCACATCTCATAACGTCCTCTATATCACTGTGAATTCGCGCACCTCCCATAGCATCCCTTATATCGCTTTGCCTTCGCGCACCTCTAATACCTTCCCAAATATCGCCCTGTTTTCGCGCACCTCCCATTCCTTCACCTATATCGCTGTTTTCGTGTACCTCTCATACCTTCCCCTAAATTGCTGTGCCTTCGTGCACCTCTCATACCTTCCCCTATATCGCCGTGTTTTCATGCACATCTCATAACGTCTCCTATATCTCTGTGTATTCGCGCACCTCCCATAGCATCCCTTATATCGCTTTGCCTTCGCGCACCTCTAATACCTTCCCAAATATCGCCCTGTTTTCGCGCACCTCCCATTCCTTCACCTATATCGCTGTTTTCGTGTACCTCTCATACCTTCCCCTAAATTGCTGTGCCTTCGTGCACCTCTCATACCTTCCCCTATATCGCCGTGTTTTCATGCACATCTCATAACGTCTCCTATATCTCTGTGTATTCGCGCACCTGCCATAGCATCCCCAATGTAACTGTGCCTTCGCGTACCTCTCATACCTTCCCCTATATCGCCCTGTTTTCGCTCACTTCCCATAACTTCCCCGATATCGCTGTGTTTTCATGCACCTCTCATACCTTCAACTATATTGCTGTGTTGTCACCCACCTCTCATAACTTCTCCTATATCGCTTCCCCAATATCGCCGTGTATTCACTCACATCTCATACCGTCCCCTATATCGTTGTGTTTTCGCGCAACTCCCATAGCTTCGCTGACATCGGTATGTTTTCGCTCCTCTCATTACTTCCCCTATATCACTGTGTTTTCGTGCACGTCCCATAGCGTCCCCTATATCGCTGTGTTTTCTCGCACCTCTGATACATTCCCCTGTATCGCCGTGTTTTTGCGCACATCCCATAGCTTCCACTATATTGCCCTGTTTTTGCGCACCTCTCATAGCATCCCCTATATCACTGTGTTTTCGCGCACCTCCCATAGCATCCCCTATATTGCTGTGCCTTTGCACACCTCTCATACCTTCCCCTATATCGCCGTTTTCACTCAACTCCCATACCTTCTCCTATATCGTTGTGTTTTCACGCACCTCTCATGCCTTCCCCTATATCGCCCTGTTTTCGAACACCTCCCATAACTTCCGCTATATTGCCCTGTTTTCGCGCACCTCTCATGTCTTCCCCTATATCGCCGTGTCTTCATACAAATCTCATACCGTCCCCTATATCGCCGTGTTTTCGCACACCTCTCATAGCTTCCCCTATATTGCCGTGTTTTCATGCACATCTCCTAACGTCCCCTATATCGCTGTGTATTCGCGCACCTCCCATAGCATCCCCTATATCGCTGTGCCTTCACGCACCTCTCATTCTTTCCCCTATATCGCTGTGTTTTCACACACCTCTCATAACTACTCCTATATTGCTGTGTTTTTGTGCACCTCTTATATCTTCCCTAATATCACTGCGTTTTCATGCACATCTCATAACGTCCCCTATAAGGCTGTGTATTCACGCACCTTCCGTAGCATCCCCTATATCGCTGTGTATTCATGCACCACACGTAGCATCCCCTATATCGCTGTGCCTTTGCGCACCTCTCATACCTTCCCCTATATCGCCCTGTTTTCGCGCACCTCTCATAAATTCCCCTATATCGCTGTGTTTTCACGCACCTGTCATTGTTTCCCGACTATCGCCGTGTATTCATGCACATCTCATACCGTCCCCTATATCGCTGTGTTTTCGCGCACCTCTCATACATACCCCTATATCGCTGTCTTTTCGCGCATATCCCATAGCTTCACCTTTATCTCTGTGTTATTGCTCACCTTTCACAGCTTCCCCTATATCGCCGTGTTTTCGCACACCTCTCATGTCTTCACCTATATTGCTATGTTTTCACTCCTCTCATTGCTTCTCTTATATCGCTGTGTTTTCTCACACCTCTGATACATTCCCCTGTATCGCCGTGTTTTCGCGCACCTCTCATAAATTCCCCTGTATCGCCGTGTTTTCGCGCACGTCCCATAGCGTCGCCTATATTGCTCTGTTTTCGGGCACCTCTCATATCTTCCACTATATTGCCCTGTTTTCGCGCACTTCCCATACCTTAACCTATATCGCCGTTTTCGCGCAACTCCCATTCCTCCACTTTATTGCTATGTTTACGTTCACCTCTCATACCTACCCCTACATCACTGTATTTTCGCACACCTCTCATGGCTTCCCCAATATCGCCGTGTTTTCATGCACATCTCATAACGTCTCCTATGTCTCTGTGTATTCGCGCACCTGCCATGGCATCCCCAATATAACTGTGCCTTCGCGTACCTCTCATACATTCCCCTATAGCGCCCTGTTTTCGCTCACTTCCCATAACTTCCCCGCTATCGCTGTGTTTTCATGCACCTCTCATACCTTCAACTATATTGCTGTGTTGTCACCCACCTCTCATAACTTCTCCTATATCGCTGTGTTTTTGCACGCCTCTCATACCTTCCCCTATATCATTGTGTTTTCGCGCACCTCTCATGGCTTCCCCAATATCGCCGTGTATTCATTCACATCTCATACCGTCCCCTATATCGTTGTGTTTTTGCGCAACTCCCATAGCTTCGCTGACATCGGTATGTTTTCGCTCCTCTCATTACTTCCCCTATATCACTGTGTTTTCGTGCACGTCCTATAGCGTCCCCTATATCGCTGTGTTTTCTCGCACCTCTGATACATTCCCCTGTATCATCGTGTTTTCGCGTACATCCCATAGCTTCCACTATATTGCCCTGTTTTTGCGCACCTCCCATTCATTCCCCTATATCGCTGCGTTTTTGTGAACCTCTCATACCTTCCTTAATATCGCTGCGTTTTCATGCACATCTCATAACGTCCCGTATATCGCTGTGTATTCACGCATCTCCCATAGCATCCCCTATATTGCTGTGCCTTGCGCACCTCTCATACCTTCCCCTATATCGCTGTGCTTTTGTGCACATCCCATAGATGCACCTTTATCGCTGTGTTATTGCTCACCTCTCATAGCTTCCACTATATTGCCCTACTTTCACGCACCTCTCATGTCTTCCCCTATATCACTGTGTTTTTGCGCACCTCCCATAGCATCCCATTTGTTGCTGTGTCTTCGCATTCCTCTCATACCTTCCCCTATATCGCCCTGTTTTCGAGCACCTCCCATAAATTCCCCTATATCGCCTTGTTTTCGAGCACCTCCCATAAATTCCCCTATATCGCTGTGTTTTCGTGCACCTTTCATACCTCCCCCTATATCGTTGTGTTTTCACTCACCTCTCATAACTTCTCCTATATTGCTGTATTTTTGTGCACCTCTCATAACTTCCCCTATATAGCCGTGTTTTTATGCACATCTCATAACGTCCCCTATATCGCTGTGTATTCGCGCACCTCCCATAGAATCCCCTATATCGCTGTCTTTTCGCGCATATCCCATAGCTTCACCTTTATCTCTGTGTTATTGCTCACCTCTCACAGCTTCCCCGATATCGCCATGTTTTCGCGCACCTCTCATGTCTTCACCTATATTGATATGTTTTCGCTCCTCTCATTACTTCCCTTATATCGCTGTGTTTTCTCGTGCCTCTGATACATTCCCCTGTATCGCCGTGTTTTCGCGCACCTCTCATAATTTCCCCTATATCGCCTTGTTTTCGCGCACGTCCCATAGCGTCGCCTATATTACTGTGTTTTCGGGCACCTCTCATATCTTCCACTATATTGTCCTGTTTTCGCGCACCTCCCTAACCTTCCCATATATCGCCCTCTTTTCGCGCACCTCCCATTCCTCCACTTTATTGCTATGTTTACGTTCACCTCTCATACCTACCCCTATATCGCTGTATTTTCGCACACCTCTCATGGCTTCCCCAATATCGCCGTGTTTTCATGCACATCTCATAACGTCTCCTATGTCTCTGTGTATTCGCGCACCTGCCATGGCATCCCCAATATAACTGTGCCTTCGCGTACCTCTCATAACTTCCCCTATAGCGCCCTGTTTTCGCTCACTTCCCATAACTTCCCCGATATCGCCGTGTTTTCGTGCACCTCTCATACCTTCAACTATATTGCTGTGTTGTCACCCACCTCTCATAACTTCTCCTATATCGCTGTGTTTTTGCACCCCTCTCATACCTTCCCCTATATCATTGTGTTTTCGCGCACCTCTCATGGCTTCCCCAATATCGCCGTGTAATCATTCACATCTCATACCGTCCCCTATATCGTTGTGTTTTTGCGCAACTCCCATAGCTACGCTGACATCGGTATGTTTTCGCTCCTCTCATTACTTCCCCTATATCACTGTGTTTTCGTGCACGTCCCATAGCGTCCCCTATATCGCTGTGTTTCCTCGCACCTCTGATACATTCCCCTGTATCGCCGTGTTTTCGCGTACATCCCATAGCTTCCACTATATTGCCCTGTTTTTGCGCACCTCCCATTCATTCCCCTATATCGCTGCGTTTTTGTGAACCTCTCATACCTTCCTTAATATCGCTGCGTTTTCATGCACATCTCATAACGTCCCGTATATCGCTGTGTATTCACGCATCTCCCATAGCATCCCCTATATTGCTGTGCCTTGCGCACCTCTCATACCTTCCCCTATATCGCTGTGTTTTTGTGCACATCCCATAGATGCACCTTTATCGCTGTGTTATTGCTCACCTCTCATAGCTTCCACTATATTGCCCTACTTTCACGCACCTCTCATGTCTTCCCCTATATCACTGTGTTTTTGCGCACCTCCCATAGCATCCCATATATTGCTGTGTCTTCGCATTCCTCTCATACCTTCCCCTATATCGCCTTGTTTTCGAGCACCTCCCATAAATTCCCCTATATCGCTGTGTTTTCGTGCACCTTTCATACCTCCCCCTATGTCGCTGTGTTTTCACTCACCTCTCATTACTTCTCCTATATTGCTGTATTTGTGTGCACCTCTCATAACTTCCCCTATATAGCCGTGTTTTTATGCACATCTCATAACGTCCCCTATATCGCTGTATAATCGCGCACCTCCCATAGAATCCCCTATATCGCTGTCTTTTCGCGCATATCCCATAGCTTCACCTTTATCTCTGTGTTATTGCTCACCTCTCACAGCTTCCCCGATATCGCCATGTTTTCGCGCACCTCTCATGTCTTCACCTATATTGATATGTTTTCGCTCCTCTCATTACTTCCCTTATATCGCTGTGTTTTCTCGTGACTCTGATACATTCCCCTGTATCGCCGTGTTTTCGCGCACCTCTCATAATTTCCCCTATATCGCCTTGTTTTCGCGCACGTCCCATAGCGTCGCCTATATTACTGTGTTTTCGGGCACCTCTCATATCTTCCACTATATTGTCCTGTTTTCGCGCACCTCCCTAACCTTCCCATATATCGCCCTCTTTTCGCGCACCTCCCATACCTCCCCCTTTATTGCTGTGTTTTCGTGCACATCTCATACTGTCCCCTATATCACTGTGTTTTCGCGCACCTCCAATAGCATCCCCTATATCGCTGTCCCTTGCGCATCTCTCATACCTTCCCCTATATCGCTGTCTTTTCGCGCACATCCCATAGATTCAGCTTTATCGCTTTGTTATTCCTCACCTCTAATAGTTTCCCCTATATCGCCGGGTTTTTGCTCACCTCTCATAGCTTCCACTATATTGCCCTGTATTCACGCACCTCTCATGTCTTCACCTAGATCACCCTGTTTTCGAGTACCTTCCATACCTTCCCCTATATTGCTGTTTTCGTGCACCTCTCGTACCTCCTCCTATATCGCTGTGCCTTGCGCACCTCTCATACCTTCCCCTATATAGCTGTTTTTTCGTGCACATCCCACAGATTCACCTTTATCGCTGTGTTATTGCTCACCTCTCATAGCTTCCCCTATATCGCCGTGTTTTTGCACACCTCTCATAACTTACCCTATATCGCCATGTTGTTATGCACATCTCATAACGTCCTCTATATCACTGTGAATTCGCGCACCTCCCATAGCATCCCTTATATCGCTTTGCCTTCGCGCACCTCTAATACCTTCCCAAATATCGCCCTGTTTTCGCGCACCTCCCATTCCTTCACCTATATCGCTGTTTTCGTGTACCTCTCATACCTTCCCCTAAATCGCTGTGCCTTCGTGCACCTCTCATACCTTCCCCTATATTGCCGTGTTTTCATGCACATCTCATAACGTCTCCTATATCTCTGTGTATTCGCGCACCTGCCATAGCATCCCCAATGTAACTGTGCCTTCACGTACCTCTCATACCTTCCCCTATATCGCCCTGTTTTCGCTCACTTCCCATAACTTCCCCGATATCGCTGTGTTTTCATGCACCTCTCATACCTTCAACTATATTGCTGTGTTGTCACCCACCTCTCCTAACTTCTCCTATATCGCTTCCCCAATATCGCCGTGTATTCACTCACATCTCATACCGTCCCCTATATCGTTGTGTTTTCGCGCAACTCCCATAGCTTCGCTGACATCGGTATGTTTTCGCTCCTCTCATTACTTCCCCTATATCACTGTGTTTTCGTGCACGTCCCATAGCGTCCCCTGTATCGCCGTGTTTTCGCGCACATCCCATAGCTTCCACTATATTGCCCTGTTTTTGCGCACCTCTCATAGCATCCCCTATATCACTGTGTTTTCGCGCACCTCCCATAGCATCCCCTATATTGCTGTGCCTTTGCACACCTCTCATACCTTCCCCTATATCGCCGTTTTCACTCAACTCCCATACCTTCTCCTATATCGTTGTGTTTTCACGCACCTCTCATGCCTTCCCCTATATCGCCCTGTTTTCGAACACCTCCCATAACTTCCGCTATATTGCCCTGTTTTCGCGCACCTCTCATGTCTTCCCCTATATCGCCGTGTCTTCATACAAATCTCATACCGTCCCCTATATCGCCGTGTTTTCGCACACCTCTCATAGCTTCCCCTATATTGCCGTGTTTTCATGCACATCTCCTAACGTCCCCTATATCGCTGTGTATTCGCGCACCTCCCATAGCATCCCCTATATCGCTGTGCCTTTGCGCACCTCTCATACCTTCCCCTATATCGCCCTGTTTTCACGCACCTCTCATTCTTTCCCCTATATCGCTGTGTTTTCACACACCTCTCATAACTTCTCCTATATTGCTGTGTTTTTGTGCACCTCTTATATCTTCCCTAATATCACTGCGTTTTCATGCACATCTCATAACGTCCCCTATAAGGCTGTGTATTCACGCACCTTCCGTAGCATCCCCTATATCGCTGTGCCTTCGTGCACCTCACATACCTTCCCCTATATGGCCTTGTATTCGCGCACCTCCCATAACATCCCCTATATCGCTGTGCCTTTGCGCACCTCTCATATCTTCCCCTATATCTCCGTGTTTTCATGCACATCTCGTAACGTTCCCTATATCGCTCTGTTTTCATGCACCTCGCATAACTCCCCTATATCGCCCTGTTTTCACGCACCTCTCATACCTTCCCCTATAATACTGTGCTTTCACGCACCTCTCATAACTTCCCCTATATCGCTGTGTTTTCGCACACCTGTCATTGTTTCCCGACTATCGCCGTGTACTCATGCACATCTCATACCGTCCCCAAAATCGCTTTGTTTTTGCGCACCTCTCATACATACCCCTATATCGCTGTCTTTTCGCGCATATCCCATAGCTTCACCTTTATCTCTGTGTTATTGCTCACCTCTCACAGCTTCCCCTATATCGCCATGTTTTCGCGCACCTCTCATGTCTTCACCTATATTGATATGTTTTCGCTCCTCTCATTACTTCCCTTATATCGCTGTGTTTTCTCGTGCCTCTGATACATTCCCCTGTATCGCCGTGTTTTCGCGCACCTCTCATAATTTCCCCTATATCGCCTTGTTTTCGCGCACGTCCCATAGCGTCGCCTATATTACTGTGTTTTCGGGCACCTCTCATATCTTCCACTATATTGTCCTGTTTTCGCGCACCTCCCTAACCTTCCCATATATCGCCCTCTTTTCGCGCACCTCCCATACCTCCCCCTTTATTGCTGTGTTTTCGTGCACATCTCATACTGTCCCCTATATCGCTGTGTTTTCGCGCACCTCCAATAGCATCCCCTATATCGCTGTCCCTTGCGCATCTCTCATACCTTCCCCTATATCGCTGTCTTTTCGCGCACATCCCATAGATTCAGCTTTATCGCTTTGTTATTCCTCACCTCTAATAGTTTCCCCTATATCGCCGGGTTTTTGCTCACCTCTCATAGCTTCCACTATATTGCCCTGTATTCACGCACCTCTCATGTCTTCACCTAGATCACCCTGTTTTCGAGTACCTTCCATACCTTCCCCTATATTGCTGTTTTCGTGCACCTCTCGTACCTCCTCCTATATCGCTGTGCCTTGCGCACCTCTCATACCTTCCCCTATATAGCTGTTTTTTCGTGCACATCCCACAGATTCACCTTTATCGCTGTGTTATTGCTCACCTCTCATAGCTTCCCCTATATCGCCGTGTTTTTGCACACCTCTCATAACTTACCCTATATCGCCATGTTGTTATGCACATCTCATAACGTCCTCTATATCACTGTGAATTCGCGCACCTCCCATAGCATCCCTTATATCGCTTTGCCTTCGCGCACCTCTAATACCTTCCCAAATATCGCCCTGTTTTCGCGCACCTCCCATTCCTTCACCTATATCGCTGTTTTCGTGTACCTCTCATACCTTCCCCTAAATCGCTGTGCCTTCGTGCACCTCTCATACCTTCCCCTATATTGCCGTGTTTTCATGCACATCTCATAACGTCTCCTATATCTCTGTGTATTCGCGCACCTGCCATAGCATCCCCAATGTAACTGTGCCTTCGCGTACCTCTCATACCTTCCCCTATATCGCCCTGTTTTCGCTCACTTCCCATAACTTCCCCGATATCGCTGTGTTTTCATGCACCTCTCATACCTTCAACTATATTGCTGTGTTGTCACCCACCTCTCCTAACTTCTCCTATATCGCTTCCCCAATATCGCCGTGTATTCACTCACATCTCATACCGTCCCCTATATCGTTGTGTTTTCGCGCAACTCCCATAGCTTCGCTGACATCGGTATGTTTTCGCTCCTCTCATTACTTCCCCTATATCACTGTGTTTTCGTGCACGTCCCATAGCGTCCCCTGTATCGCCGTGTTTTCGCGCACATCCCATAGCTTCCACTATATTGCCCTGTTTTTGCGCACCTCTCATAGCATCCCCTATATCACTGTGTTTTCGCGCACCTCCCATAGCATCCCCTATATTGCTGTGCCTTTGCACACCTCTCATACCTTCCCCTATATCGCCGTTTTCACTCAACTCCCATACCTTCTCCTATATCGTTGTGTTTTCACGCACCTCTCATGCCTTCCCCTATATCGCCCTGTTTTCGAACACCTCCCATAACTTCCGCTATATTGCCCTGTTTTCGCGCACCTCTCATGTCTTCCCCTATATCGCCGTGTCTTCATACAAATCTCATACCGTCCCCTATATCGCCGTGTTTTCGCACACCTCTCATAGCTTCCCCTATATTGCCGTGTTTTCATGCACATCTCCTAACGTCCCCTATATCGCTGTGTATTCGCGCACCTCCCATAGCATCCCCTATATCGCTGTGCCTTTGCGCACCTCTCATACCTTCCCCTATATCGCCCTGTTTTCACGCACCTCTCATTCTTTCCCCTATATCGCTGTGTTTTCACACACCTCTCATAACTTCTCCTATATTGCTGTGTTTTTGTGCACCTCTTATATCTTCCTTAATATTGCTGCGTTTTCATGCACATCTAATAACGTCCCCTATAAGGCTGTGTATCCACGCACCTCCCGTAGCATCCCCTATATCGCTATGCCTTCGTGCACCTCACATACCTTCCCCTATATGGTCTTGTATTCGCGCACCTCCCATAACATCCCCTATATCGCTGTGCCTTTGCGCACCTCTCATATCTTCCCCTATATCTCCGTGTTTTCATGCACATCTCATAACGTCCCCTATATCGCTCTGTTTTCATGCACCTCGCATAACTCCCCTATATCGCCCTGTTTTCGCGCACCTCTCATACCTTCCCCTATAATTCTGTGCTTTCACGCACCTCTCATAACTTCCCCTATATCGCTGTGTTTTCGCAGACCTGTCATTGTTTCCCGACTATCGCCGTGTATTCCTGCACTCTCATACCGTCCCCTATATCGCTTTGTTTTCGCGCACCTCTCATACATACCCCTATATCGCTGTCTTTTCGCGCATATCCCATAGCTTCACCTTTATCTCTGTGTGATTGCTCACCTCTCACAGCTTCCCCTATATCGCCATGTTTTCGCGCACCTCTCATGTCTTCACCTATATTGATATGTTTTCACTCCTCTCATTACTTCCCTTATATCGCTGTGTTTTCTCGTACCTCTGATACATTCCCCTGTATCGCCGTGTTTTCGCGCACCTCTCATAATTTCCCCTATATCGCCTTGTTTTCGCTCACGTCCCATTCATTCTCCTATATCGCTGCGTTTTTGTGAACCTCTCATACCTTCCTTAATATCGCTGCGTTTTCATGCACATCTCATAACGTCCCGTATATCGCTGTGTATTCACGCATCTCCCATAGTATCCCCTATATTGCTGTGCCTTGCGCACCTCTCATACCTTCCCCTATATCGCTGTGTTTTTGTGCACATCCCATAGATGCACCTTTATCGCTGTGTTATTGCTCACCTCTCATAGCTTCCACTACATTGCCCTACTTTCACGCACCTCTCATGTCTTCGCCTATATCAATGTGTTTTTGCGCACCTCCCATAGCATCCCATATATTGCTGTGTCTTCGCATTCCTCTCATACCTTCCCCTATATCGCCTTGTTTTCGAGCACCTCCCATAAATTCCCCTATATCGCTGTGTTTTCGTGCACCTTTCATACCTCCCCCTATATCGCTGTGTTTTCACTCACCTCTCATAACTTCTCCTATATTGCTGTATTTTTGTGCACCTCTCATAACTTCCCCTATATCGCCGTGTTTTTATGCACATCTCATAAAGTCCCCTATATCGCTGTGCCTTCGCGCACCTCTCATACCTTCCCCTATATCGCCTTGTTTTCACAAACCTCTCATTCTTTCCCCTATAAGACTGTGCTTTCACGCACCTCTCATAACTTCCCCTATATCGCTGTGTTTTCGCACACCTGTCATTGTTTCCCGACTATCGCCGTGCATTCATGCACATCTCATACCGTCCCCAAAATCGCTTTGTTTTTGCGCACCTCTCATACATACCCCTATATCGCTGTCTTTTCGCGCATATCCCATAGCTTCACCTTTATCTCTGTGTTATTGCTCACCTCTCACAGCTTCCCCTATATCGCCATGTTTTCGCGCACCTCTCATGTCTTCACCTATATTGATATGTTTTCGCTCCTCTCATTACTTCCCTTATATCGCTGTGTTTTCTCGTGCCTCTGATACATTCCCCTGTATCGCCGTGTTTTCGCGCACCTCTCATAATTTCCCCTATATCGCCTTGTTTTCGCGCACGTCCCATAGCGTCGCCTATATTACTGTGTTTTCGGGCACCTCTCATATCTTCCACTATATTGTCCTGTTTTCGCGCACCTCCCATACCTCCCCCTTTATTGCTGTGTTTTCGTGCACATCTCATACCGTCCCCTATATCGCTGTGTTTTCGCGCACCTCCAATAGCATCCCCTATATCGCTGTCCCTTGCGCATCTCTCATACCTTCCCCTATATCGCTGTCTTTTCGCGCACATCCCATAGATTCAGCTTTATCGCTTTGTTATTCCTCACCTCTAATAGTTTCCCCTATATCGCCGGGTTTTTGCTCACCTCTCATAGCTTCCACTATATTGCCCTGTATTCACGCACCTCTCATGTCTTCACCTAGATCGCCCTGTTTTCGAGTACCTTCCATACCTTCCCCTATATTGCTGTGTTTTCGTGCACCTCTCGTACCTCCTCCTATATCGCTGTGTCTTGCGCACCTCTCATACCTTCCCCTATATAGCTGTTTTTTCGTGCACATCCCACAGATTCACCTTTATCGCTGTGTTATTGCTCACCTCTCATAGCTTCCCCTATATCGCCGTGTTTTTGCACACCTCTCATAACTTACCCTATATCGCCATGTTGTTATGCACATCTCATAACGTCCTCTATATCACTGTGTATTCGCGCACCTCCCATAGCATCACTTATATCGCTTTGCCTTCGCGCACCTCTAATACCTTCCCAAATATCGCCCTGTTTTCGCGCACCTCCCATTCCTTCACCTATATTGCTGTTTTCGTGTACCTCTCATACCTTCCCCTAAATCGCTGTGCCTTCGTGCACCTCTCATACCTTCCCCTATATCGCCGTGTTTTCATGCACATCTCATAACGTCTACTATATCTCTGTGTATTCGCGCACCTGCCATAGCATCCCCAATGTAACTGTGCCTTCGCGTACCTCTCATACCTTCCCCTATATCGCCCTGTTTTCGCTTACTTCCCATAACTTCCCCGATATCGCTGTGTTTTCATGCACCTCTCATACCTTCAACTATATTGCTGTGTTGTCACCCACCTCTCATAACTTCTCCTATATCGCTGTGTTTTTGCACGCCTCTCATACCTTCCCCTATATCATTGTGTTTTCGCGCACCTCTCATGGCTTCCCCAATATCGCCGTGTATTCATTCACATCTCATACCGTCCCCTATATCGCCGTGTTTTCGCGCAACTCCCATAGCTTCCCCTATATTGCCGTGTTTTCATGCACATCTCCTAACGTCCCCTATATCGCTGTGTATTTTCGCACCTCCCATTCATTCTCCTATATCGCTGCGTTTTTGTGAACCTCTCATACCTTCCTTAATATCGCTGCGTTTTCATGCACATCTCATAACGTCCCGTATATCGCTTTGTATTCACGCATCTCCCATAGTATCCCCTATATTGCTGTGCCTTGCGCACCTCTCATACCTTCCCCTATATCGCTGTGTTTTTGTGCACATCCCATAGATGCACCTTTATCGCTGTGTTATTGCTCACCTCTCATAGCTTCCACTACATTGCCCTACTTTCACGCACCTCTCATGTCTTCGCCTATATCACTGTGTTTTTGCGCACCTCCCATAGCATCCCATATATTGCTGTGTCTTCGCATTCCTCTCATACCTTCCCCTATATCGCCTTGTTTTCGAGCACCTCCCATAAATTCCCCTATATCGCTGTGTTTTCGTGCACCTTTCATACCTCCCCCTATATCGCTGTGTTTTCACTCACCTCTCATAACTTCTCCTATATTGCTGTATTTTTGTGCACCTCTCATAACTTCCCCTATATAGCCGTGTTTTTATGCACATCTCATAAAGTCCCCTATATCGCTGTGCCTTCGCGCACCTCTCATACCTTCCCCTATATCGCCTTGTTTTCACAAACCTCTCATTCTTTCCCCTATATCGCTGTGTTTTCACACACCTCTCATAACTTCTCCTATATTGCTGTGTTTTTGTGCAACTCTTATATCTTCCCTAATATCGCTGCGTTTTCATGCACATCTCATAACGTCCCCTATAAGGCTGTGTATTCACGCACCTCCCGTAGCATCCCCTATATCGCTGTGCCTTCGTGCACCTCACATACCTTCCCCTATATGGCCTTGTATTCGCGCACCTCCCATAACATCCCCTATATCGCTGTGCCTTTGCGCACCTCTCATATCTTCCCCTATATCTCCGTGTTTTCATGCACATCTCATAACGTCCCCTATATCGCTCTGTTTTCATGCACCTCGCATAACTCCCCTATATCGCCCTGTTTTCGCGCACCTCTCATACCTTCCCCTATAATACTGTGCTTTCACGCACCTCTCATAACTTCCCCTATATTGCTGTGTTTTCGCACACCTGTCATTGTTTCCCGACTATCGCCGTGTATTCATGCACATCTCATACCGTCCCCTATATCGCTTTGTTTTCGCGCACCTCTCATACATACCCCTATATCGCTGTCTTTTCGCGCATATCCCATAGCTTCACCTTTATCTCTGTGTGATTGCTCACCTCTCACAGCTTCCCCTATATCGCCATGTTTTCGCGCACCTCTCATGTCTTCACCTATATTGATATGTTTTCACTCCTCTCATTACTTCCCTTATATCGCTGTGTTTTCTCGTACCTCTGATACATTCCCCTGTATCGCCGTGTTTTCGCGCACCTCTCATAATTTCCCCTATATCGCCTTGCTTTCGCGCACGTCCCATAGCGTCGCCTATATTACTGTGTTTTCGGGCACCTCTCATATCTTCCACTATATTGTCCTGTTTTTGCACACCTCCCTAACCTTCCCATATATCGCCCTGTTTTCGTGCACCTCCCATACCTCCCCCTTTATTGCTGTGTTTTCGTGCACATCTCATACCGTCCCCTATATCGCTGTGTTTTCGCGCACCTCCAATAGCATCCCCTATATCGCTGTCCTTTGCGCATCTCTCATACCTTCCCCTATATCGCTGTCTTTTCGCGCACATCCCATAGATTCAGCTTTATCGCTTTGTTATTCCTCACCTCTAATAGTTTCCCCTATATCGCCGGGTTTTTGCTCACCTCTCATAGCTTCCACTATATTGCCCTGTAATCACGCACCTCTCATGTCTTCACCTAGATCGCCCTTTTTTCGAGTACCTTCCATACCTTCCCCTATATTGCTGTGTTTTCGTGTACCTCTCGTACCTCCTCCTATATCGCTGTGCCTTGCGCACCTCTCATACCTTCCCAAATATCGCCCTGTTTTCGCGCACCTCCCATTCCTTCACCTATATCGCTGTTTTCGTGTACCTCTCATACCTTCCCCTAAATCGCTGTGCATTCGTGCACCTCTCATACTTTCCCCTATATCGCCGTGTTTTCATGCACATCTCATAACGTCCCCTATATCGCTAGGTTTTCACGCACTTCTCATAATTTCCCCTATATCGCCCAGTTTTCACGCTCCTCTCATAACTTCTCCTACATCACTGTGTTTTCACGCAGCTCTCATACCTTCCCCTATATCGCTGTGTTTTAGCACACCTCTCATGGCTTCCCGACTATTGCCGTGTATTCATGCACCCCTCATACCTTCCCCTATATCGATGTATTTTTGCGCAGATCTCATAATGTCCCCTTTATCGCTGTGTTATTGCTCACCTCTCATAGCTTCCCCTATATCGCCCTGTTTTCGCACTCCTCTCATGCATTCCCATACATCATTGTGTTTTTGCACACCTCTCATACCTTCCCCAATATCACCGTGATTTCATGCACATCTCATAACGTCCCCAATGTCGCTGGGTTTTCACGCACCTCTCATAACGTCCCCTATATCGCCCTGTTTTTGCACTCCGCTCATACCTTCCCCGATATCACTGTGTTTTCACGCAGCTCTCATACTTTCCCCTATATCGCTGTGTTTCCGCACACCTCTCATGGCTACCCGACTATCGCCGTGTATTCATGCACATCTCATAACTTCCCCTATATCGCTGTGTTTTCCCGCACCTCTCATAGCTTCGCCTACATCGCTGTTTTTGCGCACATCCCATAGCTTCCCCTTCATCGATGTGTTATTGATCACCTCTCATAGCTTACCCTATATCACCGTGTTTTCGCGCACCTCGCATGTCTTCACCTATACCGCTATGTTTTCGCTCCTATCATTACTTCCCCTATATCGCTGTGTTTTCTCGCACCTCTGATGCATTCTCCTGTATTGCATGTTTTCGCGCACCTCTTACAATTTCCCCTATATCACCGTGTTCTCGCACACCTCTCATACCTTCCCCTATATCACTGCCTTTTTGCGCATGTCCCATAGCGTCCCCTATATTGCTGTGTTTTCCCGCACCTCTGATACATTCCCATGTATCGCCGTGGTTTCGCGCACATCCCATAGGTTCCACTATATTGCCCTGCTTTTGCGCACCTCTCATGTCTTCCACTATATCACGGTGTTTTCGCGCACCTCTCATAGCATCCCCTATATCGCTGTGCCTTCGAGCACTTCTCATAACTTCCCCTATATCGCCTTGTTTTCGTGCACCTCCCATACCTTCCCCAATATCGCTGTATTTTCGTGCACCTCTCATACCTTCCCTTATATCGCTGTGTTTTCACGCACCTCTCATAACTTCTCCTATATCACTGTATTTTTGCGCAGCTCTTATACCTTCCCCTATATTGCCGTGTTTTCATGCACATCTCATAACGTCCCCTATATCGCTGTGTTGTTATGCACATCTCATAACGTCCTCTATATCGCTGTGTATTAGCGCACCTCCCATAGCATCCCTTATATCACTGTGCCTTCGCGCACCTCTCATACTTTCCCAAATATCGCCCTGTTTTCGCGCACCTCCCATTCCTTCACCTATATCGCTGTTTTCCTGCACCTCTCATACCTTCTCCCATATCGCTGTGCCATCACGCACCTCTCTTAAATTCTGCTATAACACTCTATTTTTTCGCACCTCTCATACCTTCCCCTATATTGCTGTGTTTTCATGCACATCTCCTAACGTCCCCTATATCGCTGTGTATTCGTGCACCTCCCATAGCACCCCTCTATAACTGTGCCTTCGCGTACCTCTCATACTTTCCCCTATATCGCCCTGTTTTCGCTCACTTCCCATAACTTCCCCGATATCGCTGTGTTTTCGTGCACCTCTCATTTCTTCCACGATATCGCTGTGTTGTCACCCACCTCTCATAACTTCACCTATATCGCTGTGTTATTGCACACCTCTCATACCTTCCCCTATATCGCTGTGTTTTCACGCACCTCTCATGGCTTCCCCAATATCGCCGTGTATACATGCACATCTCGTACCGTCCCCTTTATTGCTGAGTTTTCGCGCACCTCCCATAGCTTTGATAAGATCGCAATGTTTTCGCTCCTCTCATTACTTCCCTATATCACTGTGCTTTCACTCACGTCCCATAGCGTCCCCTATATCGCTGTGTTTTTGGGCACTTCTCATACCTTCCAATATATCGCCCTGTTTTCGCGCACCTCTTATACCTTCCCTATATTGATGTGTTTTCGTGCACCTCTCATAACTTCTCCTATATCGCTGTACTTTTGCGCACATCTCATACCTTCCCCTATATTGCCGTGTTTTCATGCACATCTCATAACCTCCCCTATATCACTGTGCATTCGCGCACCTCCGTAGCATACCCTATATCGCTGTGTTTTCGGGCACCTCTCATACCTTCCCCTATATCGCCCTGTTTTTTGCGCACATCCCATAGCTTCCACTATATTGCCCTGTTTTCGCGCACCTCTCATGCATCCCCTATATCGCCCTGTTTTCGCGCACCTCCCATACCTCCCCCTATATTGCTGTGTTTTCACGCACCTCTCATAAATTCTGCTATAACGCTGTATTTTTTCGCACCTCTCACACCTTCCCCTATATTGCCGTGTTTTCATGCACATCTCATAACGTCCCCTATATCGCTGTGTATTCGTGCACCTCCCATAGCACCCCTATATAACTGTGCCTTCGCGTACCTCTCATACTTTCCCCTATATCGCCCTGTTTTCACTCACTTCCCATAACTTCCCAGATATCGCTGTGTTTTCGTGCACCTCTCATTCCTTCCACTATATCGCTGTGTTGTCACCCACCTCTCATAACTTCACCTATATCGCTGTGTTTTTGCACACCTCTCATACCTTCCCCTATATCGCCGTGTTTTCATGCACATCTCATAACGTCCCCTATATCGCTAGGTTTTCACGCACCTCTCATAACTTCCCCTATATCGCCCTGTTTTCGTACTCCTCTCATACCTTCCCCTATATCAATGTGTTTTCACGCTGCTCTCATACCTTCCCCTATATCGCTATGTTTTCGCACACCTCTCATGGCTTCTCGACTATCGCCGTGTATTCATGCACATCTCATAGCATTACCTATATCGCTGTGTTTTCGCGCACCTCTCATACCTTCCCCTATATCGATGTATTTTTGCGCACATCTCATAACGTCCCCTATTTCGCTGTGCATTCGCGCACCTCCCGTAGCACCCCCTATATCACTGTGCCTTCGCGCACCTCTCATACCTTCCCCTATATCGCGCTGTTTTCGCGCACCTCCCATACCTTCCCCGATATCGCTGTGTTTTCAAGCACCTCCCATAGCTTCACCAACAACGCTGTTTTCGCGCACAACCCATAGCTGCACCTTGATCGCTGTGTTATTGCTCACCTCTCATAGCTTCACCTATATCACCGTGTTTTCGCGCACCTCACATGTCTTCACCTATATCGCTATGTTTTTGCTCCTATCATTACTTCCCCTATATTGCTGTGTTTTCTCGCACCTCTGATGCATTCTCCTGTATTGCCATGTTTTCGCGCACTCTTACAATTTCCCCTATATTGCCGTGTTCTCGCACACCTCTCATACCTTCCCCATATCACTGTTTTTTTGCGCACGTCCCATAACGTCCCCTATATCGCTGTGTTTTCTCGCACCTCTGATACATTCCCCTGTATCGCCGTGTTTTCGCGCACATCACACAGCTTCCACTATATTGCCCTGTTTTTGCGCACCTCTCATGTCTTTCCCTATATCACGGTGTTTTCGCACACCTCTCATACCTTCCCCTATATCGCTGCATTTTCACGCACATCTCATAACGTCCCCTATATCGCTGTGCTTTCTCGCACCTCTGATATATTCCCCTGTATGGCCGTGTTTTCGCGCACTTCTCATAAGTTCCCCTATATCGCTGTGTATTCGCGCACGTCCCATAGCGTCCCCTATATCGCTGTTTTCGGGCACCTCTCATACCTTCCCCTATATCGCACTGTTTTCGCGCACCTCCCATACCTCCCCCTATATTGCTGTGTTTTTGTGCACCTCCCATACCTCCCCCTATATTGCTGTGTTTTTGTGCACCTCTCATACCTTGCCCTATATTACTGTGTTTTCACGCACCTCTCTTAAATTCTGCTATAATGCTGTATTTTTGCGCACCTCTCATACCTTCCCCCATATTGCCGTGTTTTCATGCACATCTCATAACGTCCCCTATATCGCTGTGTATTCGTGCACCTCCCATAGTCCCCTATATCACTGTGCCTTCGCGAACCTCTCATATCTTCCCCTATATCGCCCTGTTTTCGCTCACTTCCCATAACTTCCCCGATATTGCAGTGTTTTCAGGCACCTCTCATACCTTCCCCTATATCGCCCTGTTTTCGCGCACATCCCATAGCTTCCACTATATTGCCCTGTTTTCGCGCACCTCTCATTTCATCCCCTATATCGCCCTGTTTTCGCATAGTCGCGCACCTCCCATAGCCTCCCACATATTGCTGTGGCTTCGCGCACTTCTCATACCTTCGCCTATATCGCCATGTTTTTGCACACTTCCCATTCATTCTCCTATGTCGCTGTGCTTTTGTGAACCTCTCATACCTTCCCTAATATCGCTACGTTTTCATGCACCTCTCATACCTCCCTCTATATCGCTGTGTTTTCACGCACCTCTCATAACTTCTCCTATATCGCTGTGTTTTTGTGCACCTCTTATATCTTCCCTAATATCGCTGCTTCTTCCTGCACATCTCATAACGTCCCATATATCGCTGTGTTTTCAAGCACCTCCCATAGCTTCACCAACAACGCTGTTTTCGCGCACAACCCATAGCTGCACCTTGATCGCTGTGTTATTGCTCACCTCTCATAGCTTCACCTATATCACCGTGTTTTTGCGCACCTCACATGTCTTCACCTATATCGCTATGTTTTTGCTCCTATCATTACTTCCCCTATATTGCTGTGTTTTCTCGCACCTCTGATGCATTCTCCTGTATTGCCATGTTTTCGCGCACTCTTACAATTTCCCCTATATTGCCGTGTTCTCGCACACCTCTCATAACTTCACCTATATCGCTGTGTTTTTGCACACCTCTCATACCTTCCCCTATATCGCCGTGTTTTCATGCACATCTCATAACGTCCCCTATATCGCTAGGTGTTCACGCACCTCTCATAACTTCCCCTATATCGCCCTGTTTTCGTACTCCTCTCATACCTTCCCCTATATCAATGTGTTTTCACGCTGCTCTCATACCTTCCCCTATATCGCTATGTTTTCGCACACCTCTCATGGCTTCTCGACTATCGCCGTGTATTCATGCACATCTCATAGCATTACCTATATCGCTGTGTTTTCGCGCACCTCTCATACCTTCCCCTATATCGATGTATTTTTGCGCACATCTCATAACGTCCCCTATTTCGCTGTGCATTCGCGCACCTCCCGTAGCACCCCCTATATCACTGTGCCTTCGCGCACCTCTCATACCTTCCCCTATATCGCGCTGTTTTCGCGCACCTCCCATACCTTCCCCGATATCGCTGTGTTTTCAAGCACCTCCCATAGCTTCACCAACAACGCTGTTTTCGCGCACAACCCATAGCTGCACCTTGATCGCTGTGTTATTGCTCACCTCTCATAGCTTCACCTATATCACCGTGTTTTCGCGCACCTCACATGTCTTCACCTATATCGCTATGTTTTTGCTCCTATCATTACTTCCCCTATATTGCTGTGTTTTCTCGCACCTCTGATGCATTCTCCTGTATTGCCATGTTTTCGCGCACTCTTACAATTTCCCCTATATTGCCGTGTTCTCGCACACCTCTCATACCTTCCCCATATCACTGTTTTTTTGCGCACGTCCCATAGCGTCCCCTATATCGCTGTGTTTTCTCGCACCTCTGATACATTCCCCTGTATCGCCGTGTTTTCGCGCACATCACACAGCTTCCACTATATTGCCCTGTTTTTGCGCACCTCTCATGTCTTTCCCTATATCACGGTGTTTTCGCACACCTCTCATACCTTCCCCTATATCGCTGCATTTTCACGCACATCTCATAACGTCCCCTATATCGCTGTGCTTTCTCGCACCTCTGATATATTCCCCTGTATGGCCGTGTTTTCGCGCACTTCTCATAAGTTCCCCTATATCGCTGTGTATTCGCGCACGTCCCATAGCGTCCCCTATATCGCTGTTTTCGGGCACCTCTCATACCTTCCCCTATATCGCACTGTTTTCGCGCACCTCCCATACCTCCCCCTATATTGCTGTGTTTTTGTGCACCTCTCATACCTTGCCCTATATTACTGTGTTTTCACGCACCTCTCTTAAATTCTGCTATAATGCTGTATTTTTGCGCACCTCTCATACCTTCCCCCATATTGCCGTGTTTTCATGCACATCTCATAACGTCCCCTATATCGCTGTGTATTCGTGCACCTCCCATAGTCCCCTATATCACTGTGCCTTCGCGAACCTCTCATATCTTCCCCTATATCGCCCTGTTTTCGCTCACTTCCCATAACTTCCCCGATATTGCAGTGTTTTCAGGCACCTCTCATACCTTCCCCTATATCGCCCTGTTTTCGCGCACATCCCATAGCTTCCACTATATTGCCCTGTTTTCGCGCACCTCTCATTTCATCCCCTATATCGCCCTGTTTTCGCATAGTCGCGCACCTCCCATAGCCTCCCACATATTGCTGTGGCTTCGCGCACTTCTCATACCTTCGCCTATATCGCCATGTTTTTGCACACTTCCCATTCATTCTCCTATGTCGCTGTGCTTTTGTGAACCTCTCATACCTTCCCTAATATCGCTACGTTTTCATGCACCTCTCATACCTCCCTCTATATCGCTGTGTTTTCACGCACCTCTCATAACTTCTCCTATATCGCTGTGTTTTTGTGCACCTCTTATATCTTCCCTAATATCGCTGCTTCTTCCTGCACATCTCATAACGTCCCATATATCGCTGTGTTTTCAAGCACCTCCCATAGCTTCACCAACAACGCTGTTTTCGCGCACAACCCATAGCTGCACCTTGATCGCTGTGTTATTGCTCACCTCTCATAGCTTCACCTATATCACCGTGTTTTTGCGCACCTCACATGTCTTCACCTATATCGCTATGTTTTTGCTCCTATCATTACTTCCCCTATATTGCTGTGTTTTCTCGCACCTCTGATGCATTCTCCTGTATTGCCATGTTTTCGCGCACTCTTACAATTTCCCCTATATTGCCGTGTTCTCGCACACCTCTCATAACTTCACCTATATCGCTGTGTTTTTGCACACCTCTCATACCTTCCCCTATATCGCCGTGTTTTCATGCACATCTCATAACGTCCCCTATATCGCTAGGTGTTCACGCACCTCTCATAACTTCCCCTATATCGCCCTGTTTTCGTACTCCTCTCATACCTTCCCCTATATCAATGTGTTTTCACGCTGCTCTCATACCTTCCCCTATATCGCTATGTTTTCGCACACCTCTCATGGCTTCTCGACTATCGCCGTGTATTCATGCACATCTCATAGCATTACCTATATCGCTGTGTTTTCGCGCACCTCTCATACCTTCCCCTATATCGATGTATTTTTGCGCACATCTCATAACGTCCCCTATTTCGCTGTGCATTCGCGCACCTCCCGTAGCACCCCCTATATCACTGTGCCTTCGCGCACCTCTCATACCTTCCCCTATATCGCGCTGTTTTCGCGCACCTCCCATACCTTCCCCGATATCGCTGTGTTTTCAAGCACCTCCCATAGCTTCACCAACAACGCTGTTTTCGCGCACAACCCATAGCTGCACCTTGATCGCTGTGTTATTGCTCACCTCTCATAGCTTCACCTATATCACCGTGTTTTCGCGCACCTCACATGTCTTCACCTATATCGCTATGTTTTTGCTCCTATCATTACTTCCCCTATATTGCTGTGTTTTCTCGCACCTCTGATGCATTCTCCTGTATTGCCATGTTTTCGCGCACTCTTACAATTTCCCCTATATTGCCGTGTTCTCGCACACCTCTCATACCTTCCCCATATCACTGTTTTTTTGCGCACGTCCCATAGCGTCCCCTATATCGCTGTGTTTTCTCGCACCTCTGATACATTCCCCTGTATCGCCGTGTTTTCGCGCACATCACACAGCTTCCACTATATTGCCCTGTTTTTGCGCACCTCTCATGTCTTTCCCTATATCACGGTGTTTTCGCACACCTCTCATACCTTCCCCTATATCGCTGCATTTTCACGCACATCTCATAACGTCCCCTATATCGCTGTGCTTTCTCGCACCTCTGATATATTCCCCTGTATGGCCGTGTTTTCGCGCACTTC
Source organism: Mobula birostris (assembly GCF_030028105.1). NCBI lineage: Eukaryota > Metazoa > Chordata > Chondrichthyes > Myliobatiformes > Myliobatidae > Mobula > Mobula birostris. The sequence goes on from NW_027278475.1 coordinate 79,285, forward strand.
TCATAAGTTCCCCTATATCGCTGTGTATTCGCGCACGTCCCATAGCGTCCCCTATATCGCTGTTTTCGGGCACCTCTCATACCTTCCCCTATATCGCACTGTTTTCGCGCACCTCCCATACCTCCCCCTATATTGCTGTGTTTTTGTGCACCTCTCATACCTTGCCCTATATTACTGTGTTTTCACGCACCTCTCTTAAATTCTGCTATAATGCTGTATTTTTGCGCACCTCTCATACCTTCCCCCATATTGCCGTGTTTTCATGCACATCTCATAACGTCCCCTATATCGCTGTGTATTCGTGCACCTCCCATAGTCCCCTATATCACTGTGCCTTCGCGAACCTCTCATATCTTCCCCTATATCGCCCTGTTTTCGCTCACTTCCCATAACTTCCCCGATATTGCTGTGTTTTCAGGCACCTCTCATACCTTCCCCTATATCGCCCTGTTTTCGCGCACATCCCATAGCTTCCACTATATTGCCCTGTTTTTGCGCACCTCTCATTTCATCCCCTATATCGCCCTGTTTTCGCATAGTCGCGCACCTCCCATAGCCTCCCACATATTGCTGTGGCTTCGCGCACTTCTCATACCTTCGCCTATATCGCTATGTTTTTGCACACTTCCCATTCATTCTCCTATGTCGCTGTGCTTTTGTGAACCTCTCATACCTTCCCTAATATCGCTACGTTTTCATGCACCTCTCATACCTCCCTCTATATCGCTGTGTTTTCACGCACCTCTCATAACTTCTCCTATATCGCTGTGTTTTTGTGCACCTCTTATATCTTCCCTAATATCGCTGCTTCTTCCTGCACATCTCATAACGTCCCATATATCGCTGTGTATTCACGCACCTCCCATAGCATCCCCTACATCGCTGTGCCTTGCGCACCTCCCATACCTTCCCCTATATCGCTGTCTTTTCGCACGCATCCCATAGATTCAACTTTATCACTGTGTTATTGCACACCTCTCAGAGCTTCCCCTATATCGCTGTGTTTTTGCTCACCTTTCATAGCTTCCCCTATATCGCCGTGTTTTCGCACACCTCTCATGTCTTCACCTAGATCGCTATGTTTTCGCTCCTCTCATTACTTCCCCTATATCGCTGTGTTTTCTCGCACCTCTGATACATTCCCCTGTATCGCCGTGTTTTAGTGCACCTCTCATAATTTCCCCTATATCGCCGTGATTTCGCTCACGTCCCATAGCGTCCCCTATAACGCTGTGTTTTCGGGCACCTCTCATACCTTCCCCTATATTGCCGTGTTTTCATGCCCATCTCATAACCTCCCCTATATTGCTGTGTATTCGTGCACCTCCCATAGCACCCCTATATAACTGTGCCTTCGCGTACCTCTCATGCCTTCCCCTGTATCGCTGTGCCTTGCGCACCTCTCATACCGTCCCCTATATTGCGTGTTTTCGCGCACCTCTCATAGCTTCCCCTATATCACGTGTTTTCATGCAAATCTCATACCGTCCCCTATATCGCCCTGTTTTCGAGCACCTCCCATACCTTCCCCTGTATCGCTGTGTTTTTATGCACATCTCATAACGTCCCCTATATCACTGTGTAGTCGCGCACCTCCCATAGCCTCCCACTTATTGCTGTGGCTTCGCGCACTTCTCATACCTTCGCCTATATCGCCATGTTTTCGCACACTTCCCATTCATTCTCCTATGTCGCTGTGCTTTTGTGAACTCTCATACCTTCCCTAATATCGCTACGTTTTCATGCACCTCTCATAACGTCCCGTATATCGCTGTGTATTCACGCACCTCCCATACCATCCCCTATATCGCTGTGCCTTGCGCACCTCTCATACCTTCCCCTATATAGCTGTGTTTTTGCGCACATCCCATAGATTCACCTTTATCGCTGTGTTATTGCTCACCTCTCATAGCTTCCCCTATATCACCGTGTTTTTGCTCACCTCTCATAGCTTCCACTATATTGTCCTGCTTTCACGCAACTCTGATGTCTTCCCCTATATCGCTGTGTTTTCGTGCACCTTTCATACCTCCTCCTATATCGCTGTGTTTTCACTCACCTCTCATAACTTCTCCTATATTGCTGTATTTTTGCAAACCTCTCATAACTTCCCCCATATCGCTGTGTTTTTATGCACATCTCATAACGTCCCCTATGTCACTGTGTATTCACGCACCTCCCATAGCATCCCCTGTATCGCTGTGCCTTGCGCACATCTCATACCGTCCCCTATATTGCGTGTTTTCGCGCACCTCTCATAGCTTCCCCTAAATCACGTGTTTTCATGCAAATCTCATACCGTCCCCTATATCGCCCTGTTTTCGAGCACCTCCCATACCTTCCCCTGTATCGCTGTGTTTTTATGCACATCTCATAACGTCCCCTATATCACTGTGTCGTCGCGCACCTCCCATAGCCTCCCACATATTGCTGTGGCTTCGCGCACTTCTCATACCTTCGCCTATATCGACATGTTTTCGCACACTTCCCATTCATTCTCCTATGTCGCTGTGCTTTTGTGAACCTCTCATACCTTCCCTAATATCGCTGCGTTTTCATGCACATCTCGTAACGTCCCGTATATCGCTGTGTATTCACGCACCTCCTGTAGCATCCCCTATATCGCTGTGCCTTGCGCACCTCTCATACCTTCCCCTATATAGCTGTGTTTTTGCGCACATCCCATAGATTCACCTTTATCGCTGTGTTATTGCTCACCTCTCATAGCTTCCCCTATATCACCGTGTTTTTGCTCACCTCTCATAGCTTCCACTATATTGTCCTGCTTTCACGCAACTCTGATGTCTTCCCCTATATCGCTGTGTTTTCGTGCACCTTTCATACCTTCTCCTATATCGCTGTGTTTTCACTCACCTCTCATAACTTCCCCTATATCGCCGTGTTTTTATGCACATCTCATAACGTCCCCTATATCGCTGTGTATTCGCGCACCTCCCATAGAATCCCCTCTATCGCTGTGCCTTCGTGCACCTCTCATTCCTTCCCCGATATCGCTGTGTTTTCGTGCACCTCTCATACCTTCCACTATATCGCTGTGTTTTCACGCACCTCTCATAACTTCTCCTATATCGCTGTGTTTTTGTGCACCTCTTATATCTTCCCAAATATCGCTGTGTTTTAATGCACATCTCATAACGTCCACTATATCGCTGCGTTTTCACGCACCTCCCATAGCATCACCTCCCATGCGCACCTCTCATACCTTCCCCTATATCGCTGACTTTTCGCGCACATCCCATAGATTCAACTTTATCGCTGTGTTATTGCACACCTCTCACAGCTTCCCCTATATCGCCGTGTTTTTGCTCACCTTTCATAGCTTCGCCTATATTGCCGTGTTTTCGCGCACCTCTCATGTCTTCACCAAGATCGCTATGTTTTCGCTCCTCTCATTACTTCCCCTATATCGCTGTGTTTTCTCGCACCTCTGATACATTCTCCATATCGCCGTGTTTTCACACACGTCTCATACCTTCTCCTATATTGCTGCATTTTTGTGCACCTCTCATAACTTCCCCTATATTACTGTGTTTTCATGCACATCTCATAACGTCCCCTATATCGCTGTGTATTCGTGCACCTCCCATAACTCCCCTATATAACTGTGCCTTCGCGTACCTCTCATACTTTCCCCTATATCGCCCTGTTTTCACTCACTTCCCATAACTTCCCCGATATCGCTGTGTTTTTGAACACCTCTCATACCTTACCCTATATTGCTGTGTTTTCACGCACCTCTCATGGCTTCCCCAATATCGCCGTGTATTCATGCACATCTCGTACTGTCCCCTTTATCGCTGTGTTTTCGCGCACCTGCCACAGCGTCCCCTATATCGCTGTGTTTTCGCGCACCTCCCATACCTTCCCCTATATCGCTGTATTATTGTGCACCTCTCATACCTTCCCCTATATCGTTGTGTTTTCACGCACCTCTCATACCTTCCCCCATATCGCTGTGTTTTTGCACACCTCTCATAACTTCCCCTATATCGCCATGTTTTCATGCACATCTCATAACGTCCCCAATATCGCTGTGCATTCGCGCACCTCCCGTATCATCCCCTATATCACTGTGCCTTCGCGCAGCTCTCATACCTTCCCCTATATCGTCCAGTTTTCGCGCACCTCTCATACCTTCCCCTATATCGTCCAGTTTTCGCGCACCTCTCATACCTTCCCCTGTATCGCTGTGTTTTCACGCACCTCTCATAACTTCTCCTATATCGTTGTACTTTTGCGTACATCTCATACCTTCCCCTATATTGCTGTCTTTTCATGCACATCTCATAACGTCCCCTATATTGCTGTGAATTCGCGCACCTCCCGTAGCATCCCCTATATCACTGTGCCTTCGCGCACCTCTCATACATTCCCCTATATCGCCCAGTTTTCGCGCACCTCCCATACCATCCCCTTATCGCTGTGTTTTCGTGTACCTCTCATACCTCCCCCTATATCGCTGTGTTTTCACGCACCTCTCATAGCATCCCCTATATCGCTGTATATTCACACACCTCCCATCGCATCCCCTATATCGCTGTGCCTTGCGCACCTCTCATAGCTTCCCCTATATTGCTGTCTTTTCGCGCACATCCCATAGATTCAGCTTTATCGCTGTGTTATTGATCTCCTCTCATAGCTTCCCCTGTATCGCCGTGTTTTTGCTCACCTCTCATGTCTTCACCTAGTTCGCTATGTTTTCGCTCCTCTCAATACTTCCCCTATATCGCTGTGTTTTCTCGCACAATTGATACATTCTCCCGTATCACCATGTTTTCGCACACCTCTCATACCTTCCCCTATATCGCTGTGTTTTTGTGCACCTCTCATACCTTCACTAATATCCCTGCGTTTTCATGCACATCTCATCTCGTCCCCTATATCGCTGCGTATTCACGCACCTCCTATAGCATCCCCTATATCGCTGTGCCTTCGCGCACCTCTCATACCTTCCCCTATATCGCCCTGTTTTCGTGCATCTCCCATTCCTTCCCCTATATCACTGTGTTTTCGTGCACCTCTCCTACCTTCCCTTATATCGCTGTGTTTTCACGCACCTCTCATAACTTCTCCTATATCGCTGTATTTTTGCGCAGCTCCAATAACTTCCCCTATATTGCCGTGTTTTCATGCACATCTCATAATGTCCCCTATATCTCTGTGTATTCGCGCACCTGCCATAGCATCCCCTATATCGCTGTGCCTTCGTGCACCACTCATACCTTCCCCTATATCGCTGTGTTTTCATGCACGTCTCATAATGTCCCCTATATTGCTGGGTTTTCACGCACCTCTCATAACTTCCACTATATCGCCCTGATTTCGAGCACCTCCCATACCTTCCCCTATATCGCTGTGTTTTCGTGTACCTCTCATACCTCCCCCTATATCGCAGTGTTTTCACACACCTCTCATAACTTCCCCTATATCGCCCTGCTTTCGAGCACCTCCCATACCTTCCCCTATATTGCTGTGTTTTCGTGCACCTCTCATACCTTGCCCTATATTACTGTGTTTTCGCGCACCTCCCATAGCATCCCCTATATCGCTGTGCCTTTGCGCACCTCTTATACCTTCCCCAATATCGCCGTTTTCGCGCACCTCCCATACCTTCCCCTACATCGCTGTGTTTTTGTGCACCTCTCATACCTTCTCCAATATCGCCTTGTTTTCGCGCATCTCCTATACCTTCCCTTATATTGCTACGTTTTCATGCACCTCTCATACCGTCCCGTATATTGCCCTGTTTTCGCGCACCTCCTATACCTTCCCTTGTATCGCTGCATTTTCGTGCATCTCTCATACCTTCCCCTATATCACTGTGTTTTCACGCACCTCTCATAACTTCCCCTATATCGCTGTTTTCGCACACCTCTCATGGTTTCCCGTCTTTCGCCGTGTATTCATGCACATCTCATACCGTCCCGTATATCGCTGTGCTTTCGCGCACCTCTCATACCTTCCCCTATATCGCTGTGTTTTTGTGCACCTCTCATACCTTCCCCTATATCGCTGTGTTTTCGTGCACCTCTCATACCTTCACTAATATCGTTGCATTTTCATGCACATCTCATCACATTCCCTATATCGCTGTGCATTCACGCACCTCCAATAGTATCCCCTATATCGCTGCATATTCACGCACCTCCCATAGCATCCCCTATATCGCTGTGCATTGCGCACCTCTCATACCTTCCCCTATATCGCTGTCTTTTCGCGCACATCCCATAGATTCACCTTTATCGCTGTGTTATTGTTCACCTCTCATAGCTTCCCCTGTATCGCCGTGTTTTTGCTCACCTCTCATAGCTTCCCCTATATCGCCATGTTTTCGTGCACCTCTCATGTCTTCACCGAGATCGCTATGTTTTCGCTCCTCTCATTACTTCCCCTATATCGCTGTGTTTTCTCACACATCTAATACATTCTCCCGTATCGCCGTGTTTTCGCGCACCTCTCATAATTTCCCCTATCTCGCCGTGTTCTCGCACATCTCTCATACCTTCCCCTATATCACTGTGTTTTCACACACCTCTCATAACTTCTCCTATATCGCTGTGTTTTTGTGCACCTCTCATACCTTCCCTAATATCGATGCGTTTTCATGCACATCTCATCACGTCCCCTATATCGCTGCATATTCACGCACCTCCCATAGCATCCCCTATATCGCTGTGCATTGCGCACCTCTCATACCTTCCCCTATATCGCTGTCTTTTCGCGCACATCCCATAGATTCACCTTTATCGCTGTGTTATTGTTCACCTCTCATAGCTTCCCCTGTATCGCCGTGTTTTTGCTCACCTCTCATAGCTTCCCCTATATCGCCATGTTTTCGTGCACCTCTCATGTCTTCACCGAGATCGCTATGTTTTCACTCCTCTCATTACTTCCCCTATATCGCTGTGTTTTCTCACACATCTGATACATTCTCCCGTATCGCCGTGTTTTCGCGCACCTCTCATAATTTCCCCTATCTCGCCGTGTTCTCGCACATCTCTCATACCTTCCCCTATATCACTGTGTTTTCACACACCTCTCATAACTTCTCCTATATCGCTGTGTTTTTGTGTACCTCTCATACCTTCCCTAATATCGATGCGTTTTCATGCACATCTCATCACGTCCCCTATATCGCTGCATATTCACGCACCTCCCATAGCATCCCCTATATCGCTGTGCATTGCGCACCTCTCATACCTTCCCCTATATCGCTGTCTTTTCGCGCACATCCCATAGATTCACCTTTATCGCTGTGTTATTGTTCACCTCTCATAGCTTCCCCTGTATCGCCGTGTTTTTGCTCACCTCTCATAGCTTCCCCTAAATCGCCATATTTTCGTGCACCTCTCATGTCTTCACCGAGATCGCTATGTTTTCGCTCCTCTCATTACTTCCCCTATATCGCTGTGTTTTCTCACACATCTGATACATTCTCCCGTATCGCCGTGTTTTCGCGCACCTCTCATAATTTCCCCTATCTCGCCGTGTTCTCGCACATCTCTCATACCTTCCCCTATATCACTGTGTTTTCGCGCACGTCCCATGCGTCCCTATATCGCTGTGCTTTCGCGCACCTCTCATACCTTCCCCTGCATCGCCCTGTTTTTGCGCGCATCTCATGTCTTCCCCTACATCGCTGTGTTTTCTCGCGCCTCTCATGCATTCGCCTGTCATGCCAAGTTTTCGCGCACGTCTCATTCTTTCCCATATATCGCCGTGTTTTCACGCACCTCTCATAGCTTCCCATATATCGCCGTGTTTCCATACACATCTCATACCGTCCCCTATATCACTGTGTTTTCGCGCACCTCCCATAGCATCCCCTATATCGCCGTGCCTTCGTGCACTTCTCATACCTTCCCCTATATCACCGTGTTTTCATGCACATCTCAAAACGCCCTCTATATTGCTAGGTTTTCACGCACCTCTCATAGCTTCCCCTGTATCACCATGTTTTTGCTCACCTCTCATAGATTCCCCTATATCGCCCTGTTTTCATGCACCTCCCATACATTCCCCGATATCGCTGTGTTTTCGTGCTCTTCTCATACCTTCCCCTATATCGCTGTGTTTTAACGCACCTCTCTTAACTTCTCCTATATTGCTGTGTTTTTGTACACCTCTCATACCTTCCCCTATATCGCTGTGTTTTCAGGCACATCTCATAACGCCCTCTATATTGCTGGGTTTTCACGCACCTCTCATAACTTCCCCTATATCGCTGTGTTTCCGCACACCTCTCATGGATTCTCGACTATCGCCTTGTCTTCATGCACATCTCATACCTTCCCCTATATCGCTGTGTTTTCGCATACCTCTCATACCCTCCCCTATATCGATGTCTTTTCGCACACACCCCATAGATTCACCTTTATCGCTGTGATACTGCTCACCTCTCATAGCTTCCCCTGTATCACTGTGTTTTTGCGCGCCTTCCATAGCATCCCCTATATTGCTGTGCTTTCGCATACCTCTCATAACTTCATCTATATCACCCTGTTTTCGAGTACCTTCCATACCTTCCCCTATATCGCTGTGCCTTGCGCACCTTCCATACCTTCCCCTATATCGCTGTGCCTTGCGCACTTTTCATACCTTCCCCTATATCGCTGTCTTTTCGCGCACCTCCCATTCCTTCACCTATATCGCTGTTTTTGTGCACCTCTCATACCTTCCCCTATATCGCCCTGTTTCCCGCGCACCTCCCATGGCTTCGCCTACATCGCTGTGTTTTTGCGCACCTCTCATACCTTCCTTAATATCGCTGCATTTTCATGCACATCTCATCACATCCCCTATATCGCTGCGTATTCATGCACCTCCTATAGCATCCCCTATATCACTGTGCCTTGCGCACCTCTCATATCTTCCCCTATATCGCTGTCTTTTTGAGCACATCCCATAGATTCACCTTTATCACTGTGTTATTGCTCACCTCTCATAGATTCCCCTATATTGCCCTGTTTTCATGCACCTCCCATACCTTCCCCGATATCGCTGTGTTTTCGTGCTCTTCTCATACCTTCCCCTATATCGCTGTGTTTTAACGCACCTCTCTTAACTTCTCCTATATTGCTGTGTTTTTGTACACCTCTCATACCTTCCCCTATATCGCTGTGTTTTCAGGCACCTCTCATGGCTCCCCCAATATCGCCGTGTATTCATGCGCATCTCATACCGTCCCCTATATCGCTGTGTTTTCGCGCACCTCCCATAGCTTCGCCTACATCACTGTTTTCGCGCACATCCAATAGCTTCACCTTGATCGCTGTGTTATTGCTCACCTCTCATAGCTTACCCAAAATCGTCGTGTTTTCATGCACCTCGTATGTCTTCACCTATATCGCTATGGTTTCGCTCCTATCATTACTTCCCCTATATCGCTGTGTTTTCTCGCACCTCTGATACATTCTTCTGTATTGCCATGTTTTCGCGCACCTCTAACAATTTCCCCTATATCGCCGTGTTCACGCGCACCTCTCATACCTTCCCCTATATCGCTGTCTTTTCGCGCACATCCCATAGATTCACCTTTATCGCTGTGTATTCGTGCACCTCCCATAGTCCCCTATATCACTGTGCCTCAGCGAACCTCTCATATCTTCCCCTATATCGCCCTGTTTTCGCTCACTTCCCATAACTTCCCCGATATTGCTGTGTTTTCAGGCACCTCTCATACCTTCCCCGATATCGCCCTGCTTTCGCGCACATCCCATAGCTTCCACTATATTGCCCTGTTTTCGCGCACCTCTCATTTCATCCCCTATATCGCCCTGTTTTCGCGTAGTCGCGCACCTCCCATAGCCTCCAACATATTGCTGTGGCTTCGCGCACTTCTCATACCTTCGCCTATATCGCCATGTTTTCGCACACTTCCCATTCATCCTCCTATGTCGCTGTGCTTTTGTGAACCTCTCATACCTTCCCTAATATCGCTGCGTTTTCATGCACATCTCATAACGTCCCGTATATCGCTGTGTATTCACGCACCTCCCGTAGCATCCCCTATATCGCTGTGCCTTGCGCACCTCTCATACCTTCCCCTATATAGCTGTGTTTTTGCGCACATCCCATAGATTCACCTTTATCGCTGTGTTATTGCTCACCTCTCATAGCTTCCCCTATATCACCGTGTTTTTGCTCACCTCTCATAGCTTCCACTATATTGTCCTGCTTTCACGCAACTCTGATGTCTTCCCCTATATCGCTGTGTTTTCGTGCACCTTTCATACCTTCTCCTATATCGCTGTGTTTTCACTCACCTCTCATAACTTCTCCTATATTGCTGTATTTTTGCAAACCTCTCATAACTTCCCCTATATCGCCGTGTTTTTATGCACATCTCATAACGTCCCCTATATCGCTGTGTATTCGCGCACCTCCCATAGAATCCCCTCTATCGCTGTGCCTTCGTGCACCTCTCATTCCTTCCCCGATATCGCTGTGTTTTCGTGCACCTCTCATACCTTCCACTATATCGCTGTGTTTTCACACACCTCTCATAACTTCTCCTATATCGCTGTGTTTTTGTGCACCTCTTATATCTTCCCAAATATCGCTGTGTTTTAATGCACATCTCATAACGTCCACTATATCGCTGCGTTTTCACGCACCTCCCATAGCATCACCTCCCATGCGCACCTCTCATACCTTCCCCTATATCGCTGACTTTTCGCGCACATCCCATAGATTCAACTTTATCGCTGTGTTATTGCACACCTCTCACAGCTTCCCCTATATCGCCGTGTTTTTGCTCACCTTTCATAGCTTCGCCTATATTGCCGTGTTTTCGCGCACCTCTCATGTCTTCACCAAGATCGCTATGTTTTCGCTCCTCTCATTACTTCCCCTATATCGCTGTGTTTTCTCGCACCTCTGATACGTTCTCCATATCGCCGTGTTTTCACACACGTCTCATACCTTCTCCTATATTGCTGCATTTTTGTGCACCTCTCATAACTTCCCCTATATTACTGTGTTTTCATGCACATCTCATAACGTCCCCTATATCGCTGTGTATTCGTGCACCTCCCATAACTCCCCTATATAACTGTGCCTTCGCGTACCTCTCATACTTTCCCCTATATTGCCCTGTTTTCGCTCACTTCCCATAACTTCCCCGATATCGCTGTGTTTTTGAACACCTCTCATACCTTACCCTATATTGCTGTGTTTTCACGCACCTCTCATGGCTTCCCCAATATCGCCGTGTATTCATGCACATCTCGTACTGTCCCCTTTATCGCTGTGTTTTCGCGCACCTCCCACAGCGTCCCCTATATCGCTGTGTTTTCGCGTACCTCCCATACCTTCCCCTATATCGCTGTGTTTTTGCACACCTCTCATAACTTCCCCTATATCGCCATGTTTTCATGCACATCTCATAACGTCCCCAATATCGCTGTGCATTCGCGCACCTCCCGTATCATCCCCTATATCACTGTGCCTTCGCGCACCTCTCATACCTTCCCCTATATCGTCCAGTTTTCGCGCACCTCTCATACCTTCCCCTATATCGTCCAGTTTTCGCGCACCTCTCATACCTTCCCCTGTATCGCTGTGTTTTCACGCACCTCTCATAACTTCTCCTATATCGTTGTACTTTTGCGTACATCTCATACCTTCCCCTATATTGCCGTCTTTTCATGCACATCTCATAACGTCCCCTATATTGCTGTGAATTCGCGCACCTCCCGTAGCATCCCCTATATCACTGTGCCTTCGCGCACCTCTCATACATTCCCCTATATCGCCCAGTTTTCGCGCACCTCCCATACCATCCCCTTATCGCTGTGTTTTCGTGTACCTCTCATACCTCCCCCTATATCGCTGTGTTTTCACGCACCTCTCATAGCGTCCCCTATATCGCTGTATATTCACACACCTCCCATCGCATCCCCTATATCGCTGTGCCTTGCGAACCTCTCATAGCTTCCCCTATATTGCTGTCTTTTCGCGCACATCCCATAGATTCAGCTTTATCGCTGTGTTATTGATCTCCTCTCATAGCTTCCCCTGTATCGCCATGTTTTTGCTCACCTCTCATGTCTTCACCTAGTTCGCTATGTTTTCGCTCCTCTCAATACTTCCCCTATATCGCTGTGTTTTCTCGCACAATTGATACATTCTCCCGTATCACCATGTTTTCGCACACCTCTCATACCTTCCCCTATATCGCTGTGTTTTTGTGCACCTCTCATACCTTCACTAATATCCCTGCGTTTTCATGCACATCTCATCTCGTCCCCTATATCGCTGCGTATTCACGCACCTCCTATAGCATCCCCTATATCGCTGTGCCTTCGCGCACCTCTCATACCTTCACCTATATCGCCCTGTTTTCGTGCATCTCCCATTCCTTCCCCTATATCGCTGAGTTTTCGTGCACCTCTCCTACCTTCCCTTATATCGCTGTGTTTTCACGCACCTCTCATAACTTCTCCTATATCGCTGTATTTTTGCGCAGCTCCAATAACTTCCCCTATATTGCCGTGTTTTCATGCACATCTCATAATGTCCCCTATATCTCTGTGTATTCGCGCACCTGCCATAGCATCCCCTATATCGCTGTGCCTTCGTGCACCACTCATACCTTCCCCTATATCGCTGTGTTTTCATGCACGTCTCATAATGTCCCCTATATTGCTGGGTTTTCACGCACCTCTCATAACTTCCACTATATCGCCCTGATTTCGAGCACCTCCCATACCTTCCCCTATATCGCTGTGTTTTCGTGTACCTCTCATACCTCCCCCTATATCGCAGTGTTTTCACACACCTCTCATAACTTCCCCTATATCGCCCTGCTTTCGAGCACCTCCCATACCTTCCCCTATATTGCTGTGTTTTCGTGCACCTCTCATACCTTGCCCTATATTACTGTGTTTTCGCGCACCTCCCATAGCATCCACTATATCGCTGTGCCTTCGCGCACCTCTCATACCTTCCCCTACATCGCTGTGTTTTTGTGCACCTCTCATACCTTCTCCAATATCGCCTTGTTTTCGCGCATCTCCTATACCTTCCCTTATATTGCTACGTTTTCATGCACCTCTCATACCGTCCCGTATATTGCCCTGTTTTCGCGCACCTCCTATACCTTCCCTTGTATCGCTGCATTTTCGTGCATCTCTCATACCTTCCCCTATATCGCTGTGTTTTCATGCACATCTCATAACGTCCCCTATTTCACTGTGTATTCGTGCACCTCCCATAACATTCTCTATATCGCTCTGCCTTCACACACCTCTCATACCTTCACCTATATCACTGTGTTTTCACGCACCTCTCATAACTTCCCCTATATCGCTGTTTTCGCACACCTCTCATGGTTTCCCGTCTTTCGCCGTGTATTCATGCACATCTCATACCGTCCCGTATATCGCTGTGCTTTCGCGCACCTCTCATACCTTCCCCTATATCGCTGTGTTTTTGTGCACCTCTCATACCTTCCCCTATATCGCTGTGTTTTCGTGCACCTCTCATACCTTCACTAATATCGTTGCATTTTCATGCACATCTCATCACATTCCCTATATCGCTGTGCATTCACGCACCTCCAATAGTATCCCCTATATCGCTGTGCATTCACTCACCTGCCATAGTATCCCCTATATCGCTGTGCCTTCGCGCACCTCTCATACCTTCCCCTATATGCCCTGTTTTCGCGCACCTCTCATACCTTCCCCTATATCACCCTGTTTTCGTGCATCTCCCATTCCTTCCCCTATATCGCTGTGTTTTCGTGCACCTTTCATACCTTCCCCTATATCACTGTGTTTTCACACACCTCTCATAACTTCTCCTATATCGCTGTGTTTTTGTGCACCTCTCATACCTTCCCTAATATCGATGCGTTTTCATGCACATCTCATCACGTCCCCTATATCGCTGCATATTCACGCACCTCCCATAGCATCCCCTATATCGCTGTGCATTGCGCACCTCTCATACCTTCCCCTATATCGCTGTCTTTTCGCGCACATCCCATAGATTCACCTTTATCGCTGTGTTATTGTTCACCTCTCATAGCTTCCCCTGTATCGCCGTGTTTTTGCTCACCTCTCATAGCTTCCCCTATATCGCCATGTTTTCGTGCACCTCTCATGTCTTCACCGAGATCGCTATGTTTTCGCTCCTCTCATTACTTCCCCTATATCGCTGTGTTTTCTCACACATCTGATACATTCTCCCGTATCGCCGTGTTTTCGCGCACCTCTCATAATTTCCCCTATCTCGCCGTGTTCTCGCACATCTCTCATACCTTCCCCTATATCACTGTGTTTTCACACACCTCTCATAACTTCTCCTATATCGCTGTGTTTTTGTGCACCTCTCATACCTTCCCTAATATCGATGCGTTTTCGTGCACATCTCATCACGTCCCCTATATCGCTGCATATTCACGCACCTCCCATACCATCCCCTATATCGCTGTGCATTGCGCACCTTTCATACCTTCCCCTATATCGCTGTCTTTTCGCGCACATCCCATAGATTCACCTTTATCGCTGTGTTATTGTTCACCTCTCATAGCTTCCCCTGTATCGCCATGTTTTCGTGCACCTCTCATGTCTTCACCGAGATCGCTATGTTTTCGCTCCTCTCATTACTTCCCCTATATCGCTGTGTTTTCTCACACATCTGATACATTCTCCCGTATCGCCGTGTTTTCGCGCACCTCTCATAATTTCCCCTATCTCGCCGTGTTCTCGCACATCTCTCATACCTTCCCCTATATCACTGTGTTTTCGCGCACGTCCCATGCGTCCCTATATCGCTGTGCTTTCGCGCACCTCTCATACCTTCCCCTGCATCGCCCTGTTTTTGCGCGCATCTCATGTCTTCCCCTACATCGCTGTGTTTTCTCGCGCCTCTCATGCATTCGCCTGTCATGCCAAGTTTTCGCGCACGTCTCATTCTTTCCCATATATCGCTGTGTTTTCACGCACCTCTCATAGCTTCCCATATATCGCCGTGTTTCCATACACATCTCATACCGTCCCCTATATCACTGTGTTTTCGCGCACCTCCCATAGCATCCCCTATATCGCCGTGCCTTCGTGCACTTCTCATACCTTCCCCTATATCACCGTGTTTTCATGCACATCTCATAACGCCCTCTATATTGCTAGGTTTTCACGCACCTCTCATAGCTTCCCCTGTATCACCATGTTTTTGCTCACCTCTCATAGATTCCCCTATATCGCCCTGTTTTCATGCACCTCCCATACATTCCCCGATATCGCTGTGTTTTCGTGCTCTTCTCATACCTTCCCCTATATCGCTGTGTTTTAACGCACCTCTCTTAACTTCTCCTATATTGCTGTGTTTTTGTACACCTCTCATACCTTCCCCTATATCGCTGTGTTTTCAGGCACATCTCATAACGCCCTCTATATTGCTGGGTTTTCACGCACCTCTCATAACTTCCCCTATATCGCTGTGTTTCCGCACACCTCTCATGGATTCTCGACTATCGCCTTGTCTTCATGCACATCTCATACCGTCCCCTATATCGCTGTGTTTTCGCATACCTCTCATACCGTCCCCTATATCGATGTCTTTTCGCACTCACCCCATAGATTCACCTTTATCGCTGTGATACTGCTCACCTCTCATAGCTTCCCCTGTATCACTGTGTTTTTGCGCGCCTTCCATAGCATCCCCTATATTGCTGTGCTTTCGCATACCTCTCATAACTTCATCTATATCACCCTGTTTTCGAGTACCTTCCATACCTTCCCCTATATCGCTGTGCCTTGCGCACCTTCCATACCTTCCCCTATATCGCTGTGCCTTGCGCACCTTTCATACCTTCCCCTATATCGCTGTCTTTTCGCGCACCTCCCATTCCTTCACCTATATCGCTGTTTTTGTGCACCTCTCATACCTTCCCCTATATCGCCCTGTTTCCCGCGCACCTCCCATGGCTTCGCCTACATCGCTGTGTTTTTGCGCACCTCACATACCTTCCCTAATATCGCTGCATTTTCATGCACATCTCATCACATCCCCTATATCGCTGCGTATTCATGCACCTCCTATAGCATCCCCTATATCACTGTGCCTTGCGCACCTCTCATATCTTCCCCTATATCGCTGTCTTTTTGAGCACATCCCATAGATTCACCTTTATCACTGTGTTATTGCTCACCTCTCATAGATTCCCCTATATCGCCCTGTTTTCATGCACCTCCCATACCTTCCCCGATATCGCTGTGTTTTCGTGCTCTTCTCATACCTTCCCCTATATCGCTGTGTTTTAACGCACCTCTCTTAACTTCTCCTATATTGCTGTGTTTTTGTACACCTCTCATACCTTCCCCTATATCGCTGTGTTTTCAGGCACCTCTCATGGCTCCCCCAATATCGCCGTGTATTCATGCACATCTCATACCGTCCCCTATATCGCTGTGTTTTCGCGCACCTCCCATAGCTTCGCCTACATCGCTGTTTTCGCGCACATCCAATAGCTTCACCTTGATCGCTGTGTTATTGCTCACCTCTCATAGCTTACCCAAAATCGTCGTGTTTTCATGCACCTCGTATGTCTTCACCTATATCTCTATGGTTTCGCTCCTATCATTACTTCCCCTATATCGCTGTGTTTTCTCGCACCTCTGATGCATTCCCCTGTATCGCCGTGTTTTCGGGCACATCCCATAGCTTCCACTATATTGCCCTGTTTTTGTGCACCTCTCATGTCTTCTCCTATATCACTGTGTTTTAGCGCACCTCCCATAGCATCCCTTATATAGCAGTGCCTTCGCGCACCTCTCTTGCCTTCCCTTATATCGCCCTGTTTTCGCGCACTTCCCATACATTCCCCTATATCGCTGTGTTTTCATGCACCTCCCATAGCATCCCCTATATCGCTGTGTTTTCTCGCACCTCTGATACATTCTTCTGTATTGCCATGTTTTCGCGCACCTCTAACAATTTCCCGTATATCGACGTGTTCACGCGCACCTCTCATACCTTCCCCTATATCGCTGTCTTTTCGCGCACATCCCATAGATTCACCTTTATCGCTGTGTATTCGTGCACCTCCCATAGTCCCCTATATCACTGTGCCTTAGCGAACCTCTCATATCTTCCCCTATATCGCCCTGTTTTCGCTCACTTCCCATAACTTCCCCGATATTGCTGTGTTTTCAGGCACCTCTCATACCTTCCCCGATATCGCCCTGCTTTCGCGCACATCCCATAGCTTCCACTATATTGCCCTGTTTTCGCGCACCTCTCATTTCATCCCCTATATCGCCCTGTTTTCGCGTAGTCGCGCACCTCGCATAGCCTCCAACATATTGCTGTGGCTTCGCGCACTTCTCATACCTTCGCCTATATCGCCATGTTTTCGCACACTTCCCATTCATTCTCCTATGTCGCTGTGCTTTTGTGAACCTCTCATACCTTCCCTAATATCGCTACGTTTTCATGCACCTCTCATAACGTCCCGTATATCGCTGTGTATTCACGCACCTCCCATACCATCCCCTATATCGCTGTGCCTTGCGCACCTCTCATACCTTCCCCTATATAGCTGTGTTTTTGCGCACATCCCATAGATTCACCTTTATCGCTGTGTTATTGCTCACCTCTCATAGCTTCCCTTATATCACCGTGTTTTTGCTCACCTCTCATAGCTTCCACTATATTGTCCTGCTTTCACGCAACTCTGATGTCTTCCCCTATATCGCTGTGTTTTCGTGCACCTTTCATACCTCCTCCTATATCGCTGTGTTTTCACTCACCTCTCATAACTTCTCCTATATTGCTGTATTTTTGCAAACCTCTCATAACTTCCCCTATATCGCCGTGTTTTTATGCACATCTAATAACGTCCCCTATATCGCTGTGTATTCGCGCACCTCCCATAGAATCCCCTATATCGCTGTGCCTTCGTGCACCTCTCATTCCTTCCCCGATATCGCTGTGTTTTCGTGCACCTCTCATACCTTCCACTATATCGCTGTGTTTTCACACACCCCTCATAACTTCTCCTATATCGCTGTGTTTTTGTGCACCTCTTATATCTTCCCAAATATCGCTGTGTTTTAATGCACATCTCATAACGTCCACTATATCGCTGCGTTTTCACGCACCTCCCATAGCATCCCCTATTTCGCTGTGCCTTGCGCACCTCTCATACCTTCCCCTATATCGCTGACTTTTCGCGCACATCCCATAGATTCAACTTTATCGCTGTGTTATTGCACACCTCTCACAGCTTCCCCTAGATCACCGTGTTTTTGCTCACCTTTCATAGCTTCGCCTATATTGCCGTGTTTTCGCGCACCTCTCATGTCTTCACCTAGATCGCTATGTTTTCGCTCCTCTCATTACTTCCCCTATATCGCTGTGTTTTCTCGCACCTCTGATACATTCTCCATATCGCTGTGTTTTCACACGCGTCTCATACCTTCCCCTATATCGCTGTGTTTTCACGCACCTCTCATACCTTCTCCTATATTGCTGCATTTTTGTGCACCTCTCATAACTTCCCCTATATTACTGTGTTTTCATGCACATCTCATAACGTCCCCTATATCGCTGTGTATTCGTGCACCTCCCATAACTCCCCTATATAACTGTGCCTTCGCGTACCTCTCATACTTTCCCCTATATTGCCCTGTTTTCGCTCACTTCCCATAACTTCCCCGTCATCGCTGTGTTTTTGAACACCTCTCATACCTTACCCTATATTGCTGTGTTTTCACGCACCTCTCATGGCTTCACCAATATCGCCGTGTATTCATGCACATCTCGTACTGTCCCCTTTATCGCTGTGTTTTCGCGCACCTCTCATACCTTCCCCTGTATCGCTGTGTTTTCACGCACCTCTCATAACTTCTCCTATATCGCTGTATTTTTGCGCACATCTCATACCTTCCCCTATATTGATGTGTTTTCATGCAAATCTCATAACGTCCCCTATATCGCCCTGTTTTCGCGCACCTCCCATACCTTCCCCTATATCGCTGTATTATTGTGCAACTCTCATACATTCCCCTATATCGTTGTGTTTTCACGCACCTCTCATACCTTCCCCTATATCGCTGTGTTTTTGCACACCTCTCATAACTTCCCCTATATCGCCATGTTTTCATGCACATCTTATAACGTCCCCAATATCGCTGTGCATTCGCGCACCTCTCATAACTTCCCCTATATCGTCCAGTTTTCGCGCACCTCTCATACCTTCCCCTATATCGTCCAGTTTTCGCGCACCTCTCATACCTTCCCCTGTATCGCTGTGTTTTCACGCACCTCTCATAACTTCTCCTATATCGTTGTACTTTTGCGTACATCTCATACCTTCCCCTATATTACCGTCTTTTCACGCACCTCTCATAACTTCTCCTATATCGTTGTACTTTTGCGTACATCTCATACCTTCCCCTATATTGCCGTCTTTTCATGCACATCTCATAACGTCCCCTATATTGCTGTGAATTCGCGCACCTCCCGTAGCATCCCCTATATCACTGTGCCTTCGCGCACCTCTCATACATTCCCCTATATCGCCCAGTTTTCGCTCACCTCCCATATCTTCCCCTTATCGCTGTGTTTTCGTGTACCTCTCATACCTTCCCCTATATCGCTGTCTTTTTGCGCACATCCCATAGATTCACCTTTATCGCTGTGTTATTGCTCACCTCTGATAGCTTCCCCTGTATCACCATGTTTTTGCTCACCTCTCATAGATTCCCCTATATCGCCCTGTTTTCATGCACCTCCCATACCTTCCCCGATATCGCTGTGTTTTCGTGCTCTTCTCATACCTTCCCCGATATCGCCCTGCTTTCGCGCACATCCCATAGCTTCCACTATATTGCCCTGTTTTCGCGCACCTCTCATTTCATCCCCTATATCGCCCTGTTTTCGCGTAGTCGCGCACCTCCCATAGCCTCCAACATATTGCTGTGGCTTCGCGCACTTCTCATACCTTCGCCTATATCGCCATGTTTTCGCACACTTCCCATTCATTCTCCTATGTCGCTGTGCTTTTGTGAACCTCTCATACCTTCCCTAATATCGCTACGTTTTCATGCACCTCTCATAACGTCCCGTATATCGCTGTGTATTCACGCACCTCCCATACCATCCCCTATATCGCTGTGCCTTGCGCACCTCTCATACCTTCCCCTATATAGCTGTGTTTTTGCGCACATCCCATAGATTCACCTTTATCGCTGTGTTATTGCTCACCTCTCATAGCTTCCCTTATATCACCGTGTTTTTGCTCACCTCTCATAGCTTCCACTATATTGTCCTGCTTTCACGCAACTCTGATGTCTTCCCCTATATCGCTGTGTTTTCGTGCACCTTTCATACCTCCTCCTATATCGCTGTGTTTTCACTCACCTCTCATAACTTCTCCTATATTGCTGTATTTTTGCAAACCTCTCATAACTTCCCCTATATCGCCGTGTTTTTATGCACATCTAATAACGTCCCCTATATCGCTGTGTATTCGCGCACCTCCCATAGAATCCCCTATATCGCTGTGCCTTCGTGCACCTCTCATTCCTTCCCCGATATCGCTGTGTTTTCGTGCACCTCTCATACCTTCCACTATATCGCTGTGTTTTCACACACCCCTCATAACTTCTCCTATATCGCTGTGTTTTTGTGCACCTCTTATATCTTCCCAAATATCGCTGTGTTTTAATGCACATCTCATAACGTCCACTATATCGCTGCGTTTTCACGCACCTCCCATAGCATCCCCTATTTCGCTGTGCCTTGCGCACCTCTCATACCTTCCCCTATATCGCTGACTTTTCGCGCACATCCCATAGATTCAACTTTATCGCTGTGTTATTGCACACCTCTCACAGCTTCCCCTAGATCACCGTGTTTTTGCTCACCTTTCATAGCTTCGCCTATATTGCCGTGTTTTCGCGCACCTCTCATGTCTTCACCTAGATCGCTATGTTTTCGCTCCTCTCATTACTTCCCCTATATCGCTGTGTTTTCTCGCACCTCTGATACATTCTCCATATCGCTGTGTTTTCACACGCGTCTCATACCTTCCCCTATATCGCTGTGTTTTCACGCACCTCTCATACCTTCTCCTATATTGCTGCATTTTTGTGCACCTCTCATAACTTCCCCTATATTACTGTGTTTTCATGCACATCTCATAACGTCCCCTATATCGCTGTGTATTCGTGCACCTCCCATAACTCCCCTATATAACTGTGCCTTCGCGTACCTCTCATACTTTCCCCTATATTGCCCTGTTTTCGCTCACTTCCCATAACTTCCCCGTCATCGCTGTGTTTTTGAACACCTCTCATACCTTACCCTATATTGCTGTGTTTTCACGCACCTCTCATGGCTTCACCAATATCGCCGTGTATTCATGCACATCTCGTACTGTCCCCTTTATCGCTGTGTTTTCGCGCACCTCTCATACCTTCCCCTGTATCGCTGTGTTTTCACGCACCTCTCATAACTTCTCCTATATCGCTGTATTTTTGCGCACATCTCATACCTTCCCCTATATTGATGTGTTTTCATGCAAATCTCATAACGTCCCCTATATCGCCCTGTTTTCGCGCACCTCCCATACCTTCCCCTATATCGCTGTATTATTGTGCAACTCTCATACATTCCCCTATATCGTTGTGTTTTCACGCACCTCTCATACCTTCCCCTATATCGCTGTGTTTTTGCACACCTCTCATAACTTCCCCTATATCGCCATGTTTTCATGCACATCTTATAACGTCCCCAATATCGCTGTGCATTCGCGCACCTCTCATAACTTCCCCTATATCGTCCAGTTTTCGCGCACCTCTCATACCTTCCCCTATATCGTCCAGTTTTCGCGCACCTCTCATACCTTCCCCTGTATCGCTGTGTTTTCACGCACCTCTCATAACTTCTCCTATATCGTTGTACTTTTGCATACATCTCATACCTTCCCCTATATTACCGTCTTTTCACGCACCTCTCATAACTTCTCCTATATCGTTGTACTTTTGCGTACATCTCATACCTTCCCCTATATTGCCGTCTTTTCATGCACATCTCATAACGTCCCCTATATTGCTGTGAATTCGCGCACCTCCCGTAGCATCCCCTATATCACTGTGCCTTCGCGCACCTCTCATACGTTCCCCTATATCGCCCAGTTTTCGCTCACCTCCCATATCTTCCCCTTATCGCTGTGTTTTCGTGTACCTCTCATACCTTCCCCTATATCGCTGTCTTTTTGCGCACATCCCATAGATTCACCTTTATCGCTGTGTTATTGCTCACCTCTGATAGCTTCCCCTGTATCACCATGTTTTTGCTCACCTCTCATAGATTCCCCTATATCGCCCTGTTTTCATGCACCTCCCATACCTTCCCCGATATCGCTGTGTTTTCGTGCTCTTCTCATACCTTCCCCTATATCGCTGTGTTTTAACGCACCTCTCTTAACTTCTCCTATATTGCTGTGTTTTTGTACACCTCTCATACCTTCCCCTATATCGCTGTGTTTTCAGGCACCTCTCATGGCTCCCCCAATATCGCTGTGTATTCATGCACATCTCATACCGTCCCCTATATCGCTGTGTTTTCGCGCACCTCCCATAGCTTCGCCTACATCGCTGTTTTCGCGCACATCCAATAGCTTCACCTTGATCGCTGTGTTATTGCTCACCTCTCATAGCTTACCCTATATCGTCGTGTTTTCACGCACCTCGTATGTCTTCACCTATATCTCTATGGTTTCGTTCCTATCATTACTTCCCCTATATCGCTGTGTTTTCTCGCACCTCTGATACTTTCTTCTGTATTGCCATGTTTTCGCGCACCTCTTACAATTTCCCCTATATCGCCGTGTTCACGCACACCTCTCATACCTTCCCCTATATCACTGTTTTTTTGCGCATGTCCCATAGCTTCCCCTATATCGCTGTGTTATCGCGCACCTCTCATAACTTCCCCAATATCGCCCTGTTATCACGCACATCGCCTCGCTTCCACAATAATGCCCTGTTTTCGCGCACCTCTCATGTCTTCCCCTATATCACTGTGTTTTCGCACACCTCCCATAGCAAACCCTATATTGCTGTGCCTTCGCACACCTCTCATACTTTCCTCTATATCGACTTGTTTTCGAGCACCTCCCATACCTTCCCCTTATCGCTGTGTTTTCACGCACCTCTCATACCTCCCCCTATATCGCTGTGTTTTCACGCATCTCTCATAGCGCCCCCTATATCGCTGTATATTCACACACTTCCCATCGCATCCCCTATATCGCTGTGCCTTGCGCACCTCTCATAGCTTCCCCTATATTGCTGTCTTTTCGCGCACATCCCATAGATTCAGCTTTATCGCTGTGTTATTGCTCTCCTCTCATAGCTTCCCCTGTATCGCCGTGTTTTTGATCACCTCTCATGTCTTCACCTAGATCGCTATTTTTTCGCTCCTCTCAATACTTCCCCTACATCGCTGTGTTTTCTCGCACATTCTCATACATTCTCATACATTCCCCTATATCGCCCTGTTTTCGTGCACTTCCCATACCTTCCCCGATATCGCTGTGTTTTTGTACACCTCTCATACCTTCCCCTATATCGCTGTGATTTCAGGCACCTCTCATGGCTTCCCCAATATAGCCGTGTATTCATGCACATCTCATACCGTCCCCTATATCGCTGTGTTTTCGCGCACATCCCATAGCTTCACCTTGATCGCTGTGTTATTGCTCCCCTCTCATAGCTTACCCTATATCGTCGTGTTTTCACGCACCTCGCATGTCTTCACCTATATCGCTATGTTTTCGCTCCTATCATTACTTCCCCTATATCGCTGTGTTTTCTCGCACCTCTGATGCATTCCCCTGTATCGCCGTGTTTTCGGGCACATCCCATAGCTTCCACTATATTGCCCTGTTTTTGTGCACCTCTCATGTCTTCTCCTATATCACTGTGTTTTCGCGCACCTCCCATAGCATCCCTTATATAGCAGTGCCTTCCCGCACCTCTCTTGCCTTCCCCTATATCGCCCTGTTTTCGCGCACTTCCCATACATTCCCCTATATCGCTGTGTTTTCGTTTGCCTCTCATACCTCCCCCTATATCGCTGTGTTTTCACACACCTCTCATAACTTCCCCTATATCGCCCTGCTTTCGAGCACCTCCCATACCTTCCCCTATATCGCTGTGTTTTCGTGTACCTCTCATACCTCCCCCTATATCGCTGTGTTTTCACACACCTCTCATAACTTCTCCTATATTGCTGTATTTTTGCGCACCTCTCATAACTTCACCTATATCGCCGTGTTTTTATGCACATCTCATAACGTCCCCTATATCGCTGTGTATTCGAGCACCTCCCATTCCTTCCCGTGTATATCTCTGTGTTTTCGTGCACCTTTCATACCTTCCCCTATATCGCTGTGTTTTCGCACACCTCTCATATCTTCTCCTATATCACTGTGTTTTTGTACACCTCTCATACCTTCCCTAATATCGCTGCGTTTTCATGCACATCTCATCACGTCCCCTATATCGCTGTGTTTTCACTCACCTCTCATAGCTTCCCCTATATCGCTGTCTTTTCGCGCACATCCCATAGATTCAGCTTTATCGCCGTGTTTTTGCTCACCTCTCATAGCTTCTCCTATATCGCCGTGTTTTCGCGCACCTCTCATGTCTTCACCTAGATCGCTATGTTTTCGCTCCTCCTAATACTTCCCCTATATCGCTGTGTTTTCTAGCACATCTCATACATTCTCCCATATCGCCGTGTTTTCGCACACCTCTCATAATTTCCCCTATATTGCCATGTTCTCGCACCTCTCATACCTTCCCCTATATCACTGTGTTTTCGCGTACGTCCCATTGCGTCCCCTATATCGCTGTGTTTTCACGCATCTCTCATACCTTCCCCTATATCGCCGTGTTTTTATGCACATCTCATACTGTCCCCTATATTACTGTGTTTTCGCGCACCTCCCATAGCATCCCCTATATCGCTGTGCCTTCGCGCACCTCTCATACCTTCCCCAATATCGCCGTTTTCGCGCACCTCCCATACCTTCCCCTACATCGCTGTGTTTTTGTGCACCTCTCATACCTTCTCCAATATCGCCCTGTTTTCGCGCATCTCCTATACCTTCCCTTATATTGCTACGTTTTCGTGCACCTCTCATACCGTCCTGTATATTGCCCTGTTTTCGCGCACCTCCTATACCTTCCCTTGTATCGCTGCATTTTCGTGCATCTCTCATACCTTCCCCTATATCGCTGTGTTTTCATGCACATCTCATAACGTCCCCTATTTCACTGTGTATTCGTGCACCTCCCATAACATTCTCTATATCGCTCTGCCTTCACACACCTCTCATACCTTCGCCTATATCACTATGTTTTCACGCACCTCTCATAACTTCCCCTATATCGCTGTGTTTTCGTACACCTCTCATGGTTTCCCGTCTTTCGCGTGTATTCATGCACATCTCATACCGTCCCGTATATCGCTGTGCTTTCGCGCACCTCTCATACCTTCCCCTATATCGCTGTGTTTTTGTGCACCTCTCATACCTTCTCCTATATCGCTGTGTTTTCGTGCACCTCTCATACCTTCACTAATATCGTTGCATTTTCATGCACATCTCATCACATTCCCTATATCGCTGTGCATTCACGCACCTCCAATAGTATCCCCTATATCGCTGTGCATTCACTCACCTGCCATAGTATCCCCTATATCGCTGTGCCTTCGCGCACCTCTCATACCTTCCCCTATATGCCCTGTTTTCGCGCACCTCTCATACCTTCCCCTATATCACCCTGTTTTCGTGCATCTCCCATTCCTTCCCCTATATCGCTGTGTTTTCGTGCACCTTTCATACCTTCCCCTATATCACTGTGTTTTCACACACCTCTCATAACTTCTCCTATATCGCTGTGTTTTTGTGCACCTCTCATACCTTCCCTAATATCGATGCGTTTTCATGCACATCTCATCACGTCCCCTATATCGCTGTATATTCACGCACCTCCCATAGCATCCCCTATACCGCTGTGCATTGTGCACCTCTCATACCTTCCCCTATATCGCTGTCTTTTCGCGCACATCCCATAGATTCACCTTTATCGCTGTGTTATTGTTCACCTCTCATAGCTTCCCCTGTATCGCCGTGTTTTTGCTCACCTCTCATAGCTTCCCCTATATCGCCATGTTTTCGTGCACCTCTCATGTCTTCACCGAGATCGCT
Organism: Mobula birostris; assembly: GCF_030028105.1. Lineage (NCBI taxonomy): Eukaryota > Metazoa > Chordata > Chondrichthyes > Myliobatiformes > Myliobatidae > Mobula > Mobula birostris. Next base: position 105,542 of record NW_027278475.1, read on the forward strand.
ATGTTTTCGCTCCTCTCATTACTTCCCCTATATCACTGTGATTTCTCACACATCTGATACATTCTCCCGTATCGCCGTGTTTTCGCGCACCTCTCATAATTTCCCCTATCTCGCCGTGTTCTCGCACATCTCTCATACCTTCCCCTATATCACTGTGTTTTCGCGCACGTCCCATGCGTCCCTATATCGCTGTGCTTTTGCGCACCTCTCATACCTTCCCCTGCATCGCCCTGTTTTTGCGCGCATCTCATGTCTTCCCCTACATCGCTGTGTTTTCTTGCGCCTCTCATGCATTCGCCTGTCATGCCAAGTTTTCGCGCACGTCTCATTCTTTCCCATATATCGCCGTGTTTTCACGCACCTCTCATAGCTTCCCATATATCGCCGTGTTTCCATACACATCTCATACCGTCCCCTATATCACTGTGTTTTCGCGCACCTCCCATAGCATCCCCTATATCGCCGTGCCTTCGTGCACTTCTCATACCTTCCCCTATATCGCCGTGTTTTCATGCACATCTCATAACGCCCTCTATATTGCTAGGTTTTCACGCACCTCTCATAGCTTCCCCTGTATCACCATGTTATTGCTCACCTCTCATAGATTCCCCTATATCGCCCTGTTTTCATGCACCTCCCATACATTCCCCGATATCGCTGTGTTTTCGTGCTCTTCTCATACCTTCCCCAATATCGCTGTGTTTTAACGCACCTCTCTTAACTTCTCCTATATTGCTGTGTTTTTGTACACCTCTCATACCTTCCCCTATATCGCTGTGTTTTCAGGCACATCTCATAACGCCCTCTATATTGCTGGGTTTTCACGCACCTCTCATAACTTCCTCTATATCGCTGTGTTTCCGCACACCTCTCATGGATTCTCGACTATCGCCTTGTCTTCATGCACATCTCATACCGTCCCCTATATCGCTGTGTTTTCGCATATCTCTCATACCCTCCCCTATATCGATGTCTTTTCGCACACATCCCATAGATTCACCTTTATCGCTGTGATACTGCTCACCTCTCATAGCTTCCCCTGTATCGCTGGGTTTTAGCTCACCTCTCAGAGCTTCCACTAAATTGTCCTGCTTTCACGCACCTCTCATGTCTTCCCCTATATCACTGTGTTTTTGCGCACCTTCCATAGCATCCCCTATATTGCTGTGCCTTCGCATACCTCTCATAACTTCATCTATATCACCCTGGTTTCGAGTACCTTCCATACCTTCCCCTATATCGCTGTGCCTTGCGCACCTTCCATACCTTCACCTATATCGCTGTGCCTTGCGCACCTTTCATACCTTCCCCTATATCGCTGTCTTTTCGCGCACCTCCCATTCCTTCACCTATATCGCTGTTTTTGTGCACCTTTCATACCTTCCCCTATATCGCCCTGTTTCCCGCGCACCTCCCATGGCTTCGCCTACATCGCTGTGTTTTTGCGCACCTCTCATACCTTCCCTAATATCGCTGCATTTTCATGCACATCTCATCACGTCCCCTATATCGCTGCGTATTCATGCACCTCCTATAGCATCCCCTATATCAGTGTGCCTTGCGCACCTCTCATACCTTCCCCTATATCGCTGTCTTTTTGCGCACATCCCATAGACTCACCTTTATCACTGTGTTATTGCTCACCTCTCATAGCTTCCCCTGTATCACCATGTTTTTGCTCACCTCTCATAGATTCCCCTATATCGCCCTGTTTTCATGCACCTCCCATACATTCCCCGATATCGCTGTGTTTTCGTGCTCTTCTCATACCTTCCCCTATATCGCTGTGTTTTAACGCACCTCTCTTAACTTCTCCTATATTGCTGTGTTTTTGTACACCTCTCATACCTTCCCGTATATCGCTGTGTTTTCAGGCACATCTCATAACGCCCTCTATATTGCTGGGTTTTCACGCACCTCTCATAACTTCCCCTATATCGCTGTGTTTCCGCACACCTCTCATGGATTCTCGACTATCGCCGTGTATTCATGCACATCTCATACCGTCCCCTATATCGCTGTGTTTTCGCATACCTCTCATACCCTCCCCTATATCGATGTCTTTTCGCACACACCCCATAGATTCACCTTTATCGCTGTGATACTGCTCACCTCTCATAGCTTCCCCTGTATCGCTGGGTTTTAGCTCACCTCTCAGAGCTTCCACTATATTGCCCTGTTTTCGCGCATCTCTCATGTCTTCCCCTATATCACTGTGTTTTTGCGCGCCTTCCATAGCATCCCCTATATTGCTGTGCCTTCGCATACCTCTCATAACTTCATCTATATCACCCTGTTTTCGAGTACCTTCCATACCTTCCCCTATATCGCTGTGCCTTGCGCACCTTTCATACCTTCCCCTATATCGCTGTCTTTTCGCGCACCTCCCATTCCTTCACCTATATCGCTGTTTTCGTGCACCTCTCATACCTTCCCCTATATCGCCCTGTTTCCCGCGCACCTCCCATGGCTTCGCCTACATCGCTGTGTTTTTGCGCACCTCTCATACCTTCCCTAATATCGCTGCGTTTTCATGCACATCTCATCACGTCCCCTATATCGCTGTGCATTCACGCACCTCCCATAGTATCCCCTATATCGCTGTGCCTTCGCGCACCTCTCAAACCTTCCCCTATATCGCCCTGTTTTCGTGCATCTCCCATTCCTTCCCCTATATCGCTGTGTTTTCGTGCACCTTTCATACCTTCACCTATATCACTGTGTTTTCACACACCTCTCATAACTTCTACTATATCGCTGTGTTTTTGTGCACCTCTCATACCTTCCCTAATATCGCTGCATTTTCATGCACATCTCATCACGTCCCCTATATCGCTGCGTATTCATGCACCTCCTATAGCATCCCCTATATCACTGTGCCTTGCGCACCTCTCATACCTTCCCCTATATCGCTCTCTTTTTGCGCACATCCCATAGATTCACCTTTATCGCTGTGTTATTGCTCACCTCTCATAGCTTCCCCTGTATCACCATGTTTTTGCTCACCTCTCATAGATTCCCCTATATCGCCCTGTTTTCATGCACCTCCCATACCTTCCCCGATATCGCTGTGTTTTCGTGCTCTTCTCATACCTTCCCCTATATCGCTGTGTTTTAACGCACCTCTCTTAACTTCTCCTATATTGCTGTGTTTTTGTACACCTCTCATACCTTCCCCTATATCACTGTGTTTTCAGGCACCTCTCATGGCTCCCCCAATATCGCCGTGTATTCATGCACATTTCATACCGTCCCCTATATCGCTGTGTTTTCGCGCACCTCCCATAGCTTCGCCTACATCGCTGTTTTCGCGCACATCCAATAGCTTCACCTTGATCGCTGTGTTATTGCTCACCTCTCATAGCTTACCCTATATCGTCGTGTTTTCACGCACCTCGTATGTCTTCACCTATACCACATCGCCTCGCTTCCACAATAATGCCCTGTTTTCGCGCACCTCTCATGTCTTCCCCTATATCACTGTGTTTTCGCACACCTCCCATAGCAAACCCTATATTGCTGTGCCTTCGCACACCTCTCATACTTTCCTCTATATCGCCTTGTTTTCGAGCACCTCCCATACCTTCCCCTTATCGCTGTGTTTTCACACACCTCTCATACCTCCCCCTATATCGCTGTGTTTTCACGCACCTCTCATAGCGCTCCCTATATCGCTGTATATTCACACACTTCCCATCGCATCCCCTATATCGCTGTGCCTTGCGCACCTCTCATAGCTTCCCCTATATTGCTGTCTTTTCGCGCACATCCCATAGATTCAGCTTTATCGCTGTGTTATTGCTCTCCTCTCATAGCTTCCCCTGTATCGCCGTGTTTTTGATCACCTCTCATGTCTTCACCTAGATCGCTATTTTTTCGCTCCTCTCAATACTTCCCCTACATCGCTGTGTTTTCTCGCACATTCTCATACATTCTCATACATTCCCCTATATCGCCCTGTTTTCGTGCACCTCCCATACCTTCCCCGATATCGCTGTGTTTTTGTACACCTCTCATACCTTCCCCTATATCGCTGTGATTTCAGGCACCTCTCATGGCTTCGCGTACATTTCTGTTTTCGCGCACATCCCATAGCTTCACCTTGATCGCTGTGTTATTGCTCACCTCTCATAGCTTACCCTATATCGTCGTGTTTTCACGCACCTCGCATGTCTTCACCTATATCGCTATGCTTTCGCTCCTATCATTACTTCCCCTAAATCGCTGTGTTTTCTCGCACCTCTGATGCATTCCCCTGTATCGCCGTGTTTTCGGGCACATCCCATAGCTTCCACTATATTGCCCTGTTTTTGTGCACCTCTCATGTCTTCTCCTACATCACTGTGTTTTCGCGCACCTCCCATAGCATCCCTTATATAGCAGTGCCTTCGCGCACCTCTCTTGCCTTCCCCTATATCGCCCTGTTTTCGCGCACTTCCCATACATTCCCCTATATCGCTGTGTTTTCGTGTACCTCTCATACCTTCCCCGATATCGCTGTGTTTTTGTACACCTCTCATACCTTCCCCTATATCGCTGTGATTTCAGGCACCTCTCATGGCTTCGCGTACATTTCTGTTTTCGCGCACATCCCATAGCTTCACCTTGATCGCTGTGTTATTGCTCACCTCTCATAGCTTACCCTATATCGTCGTGTTTTCACGCACCTCGCATGTCTTCACCTATATCGCTATGCTTTCGCTCCTATCATTACTTCCCCTAAATCGCTGTGTTTTCTCGCACCTCTGATGCATTCCCCTGTATCGCCGTGTTTTCGGGCACATCCCATAGCTTCCACTATATTGCCCTGTTTTTGTGCACCTCTCATGTCTTCTCCTACATCACTGTGTTTTCGCGCACCTCCCATAGCATCCCTTATATAGCAGTGCCTTCGCGCACCTCTCTTGCCTTCCCCTATATCGCCCTGTTTTCGCGCACTTCCCATACATTCCCCTATATCGCTGTGTTTTCGTGTACCTCTCATACCTTCCCCGATATCGCTGTGTTTTTGTACACCTCTCATACCTTCCCCTATATCGCTGTGATTTCAGGCACCTCTCATGGCTTCGCGTACATTTCTGTTTTCGCGCACATCCCATAGCTTCACCTTGATCGCTGTGTTATTGCTCACCTCTCATAGCTTACCCTATATCGTCGTGTTTTCACGCACCTCGCATGTCTTCACCTATATCGCTATGCTTTCGCTCCTATCATTACTTCCCCTAAATCGCTGTGTTTTCTCGCACCTCTGATGCATTCCCCTGTATCGCCGTGTTTTCGGGCACATCCCATAGCTTCCACTATATTGCCCTGTTTTTGTGCACCTCTCATGTCTTCTCCTACATCACTGTGTTTTCGCGCACCTCCCATAGCATCCCTTATATAGCAGTGCCTTCGCGCACCTCTCTTGCCTTCCCCTATATCGCCCTGTTTTCGCGCACTTCCCATACATTCCCCTATATCGCTGTGTTTTCGTGTACCTCTCATACCTCCCCCTATATCGCTGTGTTTTCACACACCTCTCATAACTTCCCCTATATCGCCCTGCTTTCGAGCACCTCCCATACCTTCCCCTATATCGCTGTGTTTTCGTGTACCTCTCATACCTCCCCCTATATCGCTGTGTTTTCACACACCTCTCATAACTTCTCCTATATTGCTGTATTTTTGCGCACCTCTCATAACTTCCCCTATATCGCCGTGTTTTTATGCACATCTCATAACGTCCCCTATATCGCTGTGTATTCGAGCACCTCCCATTCCTTCCCGTGTATATCTCTGTGTTTTCGTGCACCTTTCATACCTTCCCCTAGACCGCTGTGTTTTCACACACCTCTCATATCTTCTCCTATATCACTGTGTTTTTGTACACTTCTCATACCTTCCCTAATATCGCTGCGTATTCATGCACATCTCATCACGTCCCCTATATCGCTGTGTTTTCACTCACCTCTCATAGCTTCCCCTATATCGCTGTCTTTTCGCGCACATCCCATAGATTCAGCTTTATCGCCGTGTTTTTGCTCACCTCTCATAGCTTCTCCTATATCGCCGTGTTTTCGCGCACCTCTCATGTCATCACCTAGATCGCTATGTTTTCGCTCCTCCTAATACTTCCCCTATATCGCTGTGTTTTCTAGCACATCTCATACATTCTCCCGTATCGCCGTGTTTTCGCACACCTCTCATAATTTCCCCTATATTGCCATGTTCTCGCACACCTCTCATACCTTCCCCTATATCACTGTGTTTTCGCGTACGTCCCATTGGGTCCCCTATATCGCTGTGTTTTCGCGCATCTCTCATACCTTCCCCTATTCGCCCTGTTTTCGTGCACATCCCATAGCTTCCACTATATTGCCGTTTTCGTACACCTCTCATGTATTCCACTACATCGCTGTGTTTTCGCGCACCTCTCATACCTCCCCCTATATCGCCGTGTTTTTATGCACATCTCATACTGTCCCCTATATTACTGTGTTTTCGCGCACCTCCCATACCTTATAGCATCCCCTATATCGCTGTGCCTTCGCGCACCTCTCATACCTTCCCCAATATCGCCGTTTTCGCGCACCTCCCATACCTTCCCCTACATCGCTGTGTTTTTGTGCACCTCTCATACCTTCTCCAATATCGCCCTGTTTTCGCGCATCTCCTATACCTTCCTTTATATTGCTACGTTTTCGTGCACCTCTCATACCGTCCCGTATATTGCCCTGTTTTCGCGCACCTCCTATACCTTCCCTTGTATCGCTGCATTTTCGTGCATCTCTCATACCTTCCCCTATATCGCTGTGTTTTCATGCACATCTCATAACGTCCCCTATTTCACTGTGTATTCGTGCACCTCCCATAACATTCTCTATATCGCTCTGCCTTCACACACCTCTCATACCTTCACCTATATCACTGTGTTTTCACGCACATCTCATAACTTCCCCTATATCGCTGTGTTTTCGCACACCTCTCATGGTTTCCCGTCTTTCGCCGTGTATTCATGCACATCTCATACCGTCCCGTATATCACTGTGCTTTCGCGCACCTCTCATACCTTCCCCTATATCGCTGTGTTTTTGTGCACCTCTCATACCTTCCCCTATATCGCTGTGTTTTCGTGCACCTCTCATACCTTCACTAATATCGTTGCATTTTCATGCACATCTCATCACATTCCCTATATCGCTGTGCATTCACGCACCTCCAATAGTATCCCCTATATCGCTGTGCATTCACGCACCTGCCATAGTATCCCCTATATCGCTGTGCCTTCGCGCACCTCTCATACCTTCCCCTATATGCCCTGTTTTCGCGCACCTCTCATACCTTCCCCTATATCACCCTGTTTTCGTGCATCTCCCATTCCTTCCCCTATATCGCTGTGTTTTTGTGCACCTTTCATACCTTCCCCTATATCACTGTGTTTTCACACACCTTTCATAACTTCTCCTATATCGCTGTGTTTTTGTGCACCTCTTATACCTTCCCTAATATCGATGCGTTTTCATGCACATCTCATCACGTCCCCTATATCGCTGTATGTTCACGCACCTCCCATAGCACCCCCTATATCGCTGTGCATTGCGCACCTCTCATACCTTCCCCTATATCGCTGTCTTTTCGCGCACATCCCATACATTCACCTTTATCGCTGTGTTATTGCTCACTTCTCACAGCTTCCCCTGTATCAGCATGTTTTTGCTCACCTCTCATAGATTCCCCTATATCGCCCTGTTTTCATGCACCTCCCATACCTTCCCCGATATCGCTGTGTTTTCGTGCTCTTCTCATACCTTCCCCTATATCGCTGTTTTAACGCACCTCTCTTAACTTCTCCTATATTGCTGTGTTTTTGTACACCTCTCATACCTTCCCCTATATCGCTGTGTTTTCAGGCACCTCTCATGGCTCCCCCAATATCGCCGTGTATTCATGCACATCTCATACCGTCCCCTATATCGCTGTGTTTTCGCGCACCTCCCATAGCTTCGCCTACATCGCTGTTTTCGCGCACATCCCATAGCTTCAGCTTGATCGCTGTGTTATTGCTCACCTCTCATAGCTTACCCTATATCGTCGTGTTTTCACGCACCTCGTATGTCTTCACCTATATCGCTATGTTTTCGCTCCTATCATTACTTCCCCTATATCGCTGTGTTTTCTCGCACCTCTGGTACATTCTTCTGTATTGCCATGTTTTCACGCACCTCTTACAATTTCCCCTATATCGCCGTGTTCACGCACACCTCTCATACCTTCCCCTATATCACTGTTTTTTTGCGCATGTCCCATAGCTTCCCCTATATCGCTGTGTTTTCACGCACCTCTCATAACTTCCCCAATATCGCCTTGTTATCACGCACATCGCCTCGCTTCCACAATATTGCCCTGTTTTCGCGCACCTCTCATGTCTTCCCCTATATCACTGTGTTTTCGCACACCTCCCATAGCAAACCCTATAGTGCTGTACCTTCGCACACCTCTCATACCTTCCTCGATATCGCCTTGTTTCGAGCACCTCCCATACCTTCCCCTTATCGCTGTGTTTTCGTGAACCTCTCATACCTCCCCCTATATCGCTGTGTTTTCACGCACCTCTCATAGCGCCCCCTATATCGCTGTATATTCACACACTTCCCATCGCATCCCCTATATCGCTGTGCCTTGCGCACCTCTCATAGCTTCCCCTATATTGCTGTCTTTTCGCGCACATCCCATAGATTCAGCTTTATCGCTGTGTTATTGCTCTCCTCTCATAGCTTCCCCTGTATCGCCGTGTTTTTGATCACCTTTCATGTCTTCACCTAGATCGCTATTTTTTCGCTCCTCTCAATACTTCCCCTATATCGCTGTGTTTTCTCGCACATTCTCATACATTCTCATACATTCCCCTATATCGCCCTGTTTTCGTGCACCTCCCATACCTTCCCCTATATCGCTGTGATTTCAGGCACCTCTCATGGCTTCCCCAATATAGCCGTGTATTCATGCACATCTTATACCGTCCCCTATATCGCTGTGTTTTCGCGCACCTCCCATAGCTTCGCGTACATTTCTGTTTTCGCGCACATCCCATAGCTTCACCTTGATCGCTGTGTTATTGCTCACCTCTCATAGCTTACCCTATATCGTCGTGTTTTCACGCACCTCGCATGTCTTCACCTATATCGCTATGTTTTCGCTCCTATCATTACTTCCCCTATATCGCTGTGTTTTCTCGCACCTCTGATGCATTCCCCTGTATCGCCGTGTTTTCGGGCACATCCCATAGCTTCCACTATATTGCCCTGTTTTTGTGCACCTCTCATGTCTTCTCCTATATCACTGTGTTTTCGCGCACCTCCCATAGCATCCCTTATATAGCAGTGCCTTCGCGCACCTCTCTTGCCTACCCCTATATCGCCCTGTTTTCGCGCACTTCCCATACATTCCCCTATATCGCTGTGTTTTCATGCACCTCCCATAGCATCCCCTATATTGCTGTGCCTTCGCGCACCTATCTTACCTTCCCCTATATTGCCCTGTTTTCGCGCACCTCCCATACATTCCCCTATATCGCTGTGTTTTCGTGCACCTCTCATACCTCTCCCTATATCGCTGTGTTTTCACGCACCTCTCATAACTTCTCCTATATCGCTGTATTTTTGTGCACCTCTCATAGCTTCCCCAATATAGCCGTGTTTTCATGCACATCTCTTAAAGTCCCCTATATCGCTGTGTTTTCGTGCACCTCTCATACCTTCCCCTATATCGCTGTGTTTTCATGCACCTCTCATAACTTCTCCTATATCGCTGTATTTTTGCGCACCTCTCATACCTTCCCCTATATCGCCGTGTTTTCAATCACATCTCATAACGTCCCCCATATTGCTGTGTATTCGCGCACCTCCCATAGAATCCCCTATATCGCTGTGCCTTCGCGCACATCTCATATCTTCCCCTATATCGTCCTGTTTTCGCGCACCTCCCATATCTTCCCTTTTATCATTGTGTTTTCGTGCACTTCTCATACCTTCCCCTATATTGCTGTGTTTTCGCGCATCTCTCATGGTTTCCCCAATATTGACGTGTATTCATGCACATCTCATACCGTCCCTTATATCGCTGTGCTTTCGCATACCTCCAATAGCTACGCCCACGTCGCTGTGTTTTCGCGCACCTCTCATACCTTCCCCTATATCACTGTCTTTTTGCGCACATCCCATAGCTTCATCTTTATCGCTCTGTTATTGCTCACCTCTCCTAGCTTCCCCTATATCACTGTGTTTTTACGCACCTCTCATGTCTTCACCTATATCGCTGTTTTCGCTCCTGTCATTACTTCCATTATATCGCTGTGTTTTCTCACACCTCTGATACATTCCCCTGTATCGCCGTGTTGTCACGCACCTCTCATAATTTCCCCTACATCGCAGTATTCTCGCACACCTCTCATACCTTCCCCTATATCACTGTGTTTTCGCGCACATCCCATATCTTCCACTACATTGCCCTGTTTTCGCGCACCTCTCATGTCTTCCCCTACATCACTGTGTTTTCTCACACCTCTGATGCATTCACCTATAACGCCAAGTTTTCGCGCACCTCTCCTACTTTCCCCTAAATCGCCGTGTTCTCGCGCAGCTAGCATACCTTCCCCTATATCACTGTGTATTCACGCACGTCCCATGGAGTCCCCTATATTGCTGTGTTTTCGCGCAGCTCTCATACCTTCCCCTATATCACCCTGTTTTCATGCACATCCCATAGCTCTCACTATATTAACCTGTTTTCGTGCACCTCTCATGTCTCCCCTATATCGCTGTATTATTGCTTCTCTCATAACTTCCCCGATATCGCTGTGTATTCTCGCACCTGTGATGCATTCCCCTGTATCGCCGTGTTTTTGCGCACCTCTCATACTTTCCCCTATATCGCCGTGCTTTCACGCATCTCTCATTTCTTCCCCGATATCTCCGTGTTTTCATGCACATCTCATACCGTCCCCTATATCACTGTGCCTTCGCGCACCTCTCATATCTTCCCCTATATCGCTGTGTTTTCGTGCACCTCTCATACCTTCACACCTTCCCCTATATCGCTGTGTTTTCACTCATCTCTCATAAATTCTCATATATCGCCGTGTTTTTACGGACCTCTCATAATTTCCCCTATATAGCCATGTTCTTGCACACCTCTCATACCTTCTACTATATCACTGTGTTTTTGCACACGTCCCATAGCCTCCCCTGTATCGCTATGTTTTCGGGCACTTCTCATACCTTTCCCTGTATCGCCATGTTTTCGCGCATATCCCATCATTCCACTATATAGCCCTGTTTTCGAGCACCTCTCATGTCTTCCCCTATATCACTGTGTTTTTGCGCACCTCCCATACCTTCCTCTATATCGCTGTGTTTTCGTGCACCTCTCATACCTTCCCCTATATCGCTGTGTTTTCACGCACCTCTCATAACTTCTCCTATATCGTTGTATTTTTGCGCACCTCTCATACTTTCCCCTATATCGCCGTGTTTTCAATCACATCTCATAACGTCCCCCATATTGCTGTGCATTCGCGCACCTCCCATAGAATCTCCTATATTGCTGTGCCTTCGCGCACATCTCATACCTTCCCCTATATCGTCTTGTTTTCGCGCACCTCCCATACCTTCCCTTTAATCGTTGTGTTTTCGTGCACCTCTCATACCTTCCCCTATATTGCTGTGTTTTCGCGCATCTCTCAAGGCTTCCCCAATATTGCCGTGTATTCATGCACATCTCATACCGTCCCTTATATCGCTGTGCTTTCGCGCACCTCCCATAGCTACGCCCACGTCGCTGTGTTTTCGCGCACCTCTCATACCTTCCCCTATATCGCTGTCTTTTTGCACACATCCCATAGCTTCATCTTTATCGCTGTGTTATTGCTCACCTCTCATAGCTTCCCCTATATCACTGTGTTTTCATGCACCTCTCATGTCTTCACCTATATCGCTATGTTTTCGCTGCTGTCATTACTTCCATTATATCGCTGTTTTCTCACACCTCTGATACATTCCCCTGTATCGCCGTGTTGTCACGCACCTCTCATAATTTCCCCTACATCGCAGTATTCTCGCACACCTCTCATACCTTCCCCTATATCACTGTGTATTCGCGCACGTCCCATAGCTTCCACTACATTGCCCTGTTTTTGCGCACCTTTCATACCTTCCCATATATCGCCCTGTTTTCGCACACCTCCCATTCCTTCCCCTGTATCGCTGTGTTTTAGTGCACCTCTCATACCTTCCCCTATATTGCCCTGTTTTCGCGAAGCTCCCATACCTTCCCCGATATCGTTGTGTTTTCGTGCACCTCTCATACCTTCCCCTATATCGCTGTCTTTTCGCGCACCTCTCATACCTTCCCCTATATCGTCCTGTTTTCGCACACATCCCATAGCTTCCACTATGTTGCCCTGTTTTCGCGCACCTCTCATGCCTTCCCCTATATCGCCCTGTTTTCGCACACATCCCATAGCTTCCACTATATTGCTCTGTTTTCACTCGTCTCATAACGTCCCCTATATCGCTGTGTTTTCTTGCACCTCTGATGCATTCCCCTGTATCGCCGTGTTTTTGCGCACCTCTCATACTTTTCCCTATATAGCCGTGTTTTTGCGCATCTCTCATGGCATCCCCGATATCGCCGTGTTTCATGCATATTTCATACATTCCCCTATATCGCTGTGTTTTCGCGCAGCTCCCATAGCTTCCGCTACATCGCTGTGTTTTCGCGCACCTCTCATGCCTTCACCTATATCGCTGTCTTTTCGCACCCTGATATAGCTTCACCTTTATTGCTGTGTTTTTGCTCACCTCTCATAGCTTCCACTATATCGCCGTGTTTTCGCGCACCTCTCATGGAATCCCCAATATCGCCATGTGTTCATACACATCTCATACCGTCCCCTATATCACTGTGTTTTCTCGCACCTCTGATGGCTTCCCCGATATCGCCGTGCATTCATGCACATCTCATACCGTCCCCCATATCGCTGTGTTTTCGCGCACCTCTCATACCTTCCGCTATATCGCTGTGTTTTCACGCACCTCTCTTAACTTCCCCTATATCGCCGTGCTTTTGCGCACCTCTCATAACTTACCCTATATCGCCGTGTTATTATGCACATCTCATAACGTCCTCTACATCGCTGTGTATTTGCGCACCTCCCATAGCATCCCTTATATCGCTGCGCCTTCACGCACCTCTCATACCTTCCCAAATATCGCCCTGTTTTCGCGCACCTCCCATTCCTTCACCTATATCGCTGTTTTCGTGCACCTCTCATACCTTCCTCTATATCGCCTTGTTTTCGAGCACCTCCCATACCTTCCCCTTATCGTTGTGTTTTCGTGTACCTCTCATACCTCCCCCTATATCGCTGTGTTTTCACACACCTCTCATAGCGTCCCCTTTATCTCTGGATATTCACACACTTCCCATCGCATCCCCTATATCGCTGTGCCTTGCGCACCTCTCATAGCTTCCCCGAGATTGCTGTCTTTTCGCGCACATCCCATAGATTCAGCTTTATCGCTGTGTTGTTGCTCTCCTCTCATAGCTTCCCCTGTATCGCCGTGTTTTTGATCACCTCTCATGTCTTCACCTAGATCGCTATTTTTTCGCTCCTCCTAATACTTCCCCTATATCGCTGTGTTTTCTCGCACATTCTCATACATTCTCATACATTCCCCTATATCTCCCTGTTTTCGTGCATCTCCCATTCCTTCCCCTATATCGCTGTGTTTTCGTGCACCTTTCATACCTTCCCCTATATCACTGTGTTTTCACACACCTCTCATAACTTCTACTATATCGCTGTGTTTTTGTGCACCTGTCATACCTTCCCTAATATCGCTGCATTTTCATGCACATCTCATCACGTCCCCTATATCGCTGTGTATTCACGCACATCCCATAGTATCCCCTATATCGCTGTGCCTTGCGCACCTCTCATACCTTCCCCTATATCGCTGTCTTTTTGCGCACATCCCATAGATTCACCTTTATCGCTGTGTTATTGCTCACCTCTCATACCTTCCCCTGTATCACCGTGTTTTTGCTCACCTCTCATAGATTCCCCTATATCGCCCTGTTTTCGTGCACCTCCCATACCTTCCCCGATATCGCTGTGTTTTTGTACACCTCTCATACCTTCCCCTATATCGCTGTGATTTCAGGCACCTCTCATGGCTTCCCCAATATAGCCGTGTATTCATGCACATCTCATACCGTCCCCTATATCGCTGTGTTTTCGCGCACCTCCCATAGCTTCGCGTACATTTCTGTTTTCGCGCACATCCCATAGCTTCACCTTGATCGCTGTGTTATTGCTCACCTCTCATAGCTTACCCTATATCGTCGTGTTTTCATGTACCTCGCATGTCTTCACCTATATCGCTATGTTTTCGCTCCTATCATTACTTCCCCTATATCGCTGTGTTTTCTCGCACCTCTGATGCATTCCCCTGTATCGCCGTGTTTTCGGGCACATCCCATAGCTTCCACTATATTGCCCTGTTTTTGTGCACCTCTCATGTCTTCTCCTATATCACTGTGTTTTAGCGCACCTCCCATAGCATCCCTTATATAGCAGTGCCTTCGCGCACCTCTCTTGCCTTCCCTTATATCGCCCTGTTTTCGCGCACTTCCCATACATTCCCCTATATCGCTGTGTTTTCATGCACCTCCCATAGCATCCCCTATATTGCTGTGCCTTCGCGCACCTATCTTACCCTCCCCTATATTGTCCTGTTTTCGCGCACCTCCCATACATTCCCCTATATCGCTGTGTTTTCGTGCACCTCTCATACCTCTCCCTATATCGCTGTGTTTTCACGCACCTCTCATAACTTCTCCTATATCGCTGTATTTTTGTGCACCTCTCATAGCTTCCCCAATATAGCCGTGTTTTCATGCACATCTCTTAAAGTCCCCTATATCGCTGTGTTTTCGTGCACCTCTCATATCTTCCCCTATATCGCTGTGTTTTCACGCACCTCTCATAACTTCTCCTATATCGCTGTATTTTTGCGCACCTCTCATACCTTCCCCTATATCGCCGTGTTTTCAATCACATCTCATATCGTCCCCCATATTGCTGTGTATTCGCGCACCTCCCATAGAATCCCCTATATCGCTGTGCCTTCGCGCACATCTCATATCTTCCCCTATATCGTCCTGTTTTCGCTCACCTCCCATATCTTCCCTTTTATCGTTGTGTTTTCGTGCACTTCTCATACCTTCCCCTATATTGCTGTGTTTTCGCGCATCTCTCATGGTTTCCCCAATATTGACGTGTATTCATGCACATCTCATACCGTCCCTTATATCGCTGTGCTTTCGCGCACCTCCCATAGCTACGCCCACGTTGCTGTGTTTTCGCGCACCTCTCATACCTTCCCCTATATCGCTGTCTTTTTGCACACATCCCATAGCTTCATCTTTATCGCTGTGTTATTGCTCACCTCTCATAGCTTCCCCTATATCACTGTGTTTTCATGCATCTCTCATGTCTTCACATATATCGCTGTGTTTTCGCTGCTGTCATTACTTCCATTATATCGCTGTGTTTTCTCACACCTCTGATACATTCCCCTGTATCGCCGTGTTGTCACGCACCTCTCATAATTTCCCCTACATCGCAGTATTCTCGCACACCTCTCATACCTTCCCCTATATCACTGTGTATTCGCGCACGTCCCATAGCTTCCACTACATTGCCCTGTTTTTGCGCACCTTTCATACCTTCCCGTATATCGCCCTGTTTTCGCACACCTCCCATTCCTTCCCCTGTATCGCTGTGTTTTAGTGCACCTCTCATACCTTCCCCTATATTGCCCTGATTTCGCGAAGCTCCCATACCTTCCCCGATATCGTTGTTTTTTCGTGCACCTCTCATACCTTCCCCTATATCGCTGTCTTTTCGCGCACCTCTCATACCTTCCCCTATATCGTCCTGTTTTCGCACACATCCCATAGCTTCCACTATGTTGCCCTGTTTTCGCGCACCTCTCATGCCTTCCCCTATATCGCCCTGTTTTCGCACACATCCCATAGCTTCCACTATATCGCTCTGTTTTCACTCGTCTCATAACGTCCCCTATATCGCTGTGTTTTCTTGCACCTCTGATGCATTCCCCTGTATCGCCGTGTTTTTGCGCACCTCTCATACTTTTCCCTATATAGCCGTGTTTTTGCGCATCTCTCATGGCATCCCCTATATCGCCATGTTTCATGCATATTTCATACATTCCCCTATATCGCTGTGTTTTCGCGCAGCTCCCATAGCTTCCGCTACATCGCTGTGTTTTCGCACACCTCTCATGCCTTCACCTATATCGCTGTCTTTTCGCACCCTGATATAGCTTCACCTTTATTGCTGTGTTTTTGCTCACCTCTCATAGCTTCCACTATATTGCCGTGTTTACGCGCACCTCTCATGGAATCCCCAATATCGCCATGTGTTCATGCACATCTCATACCGTCCCCTATATCACTGTGTTTTCTCGCACCTCTGATGGCTTCCCCGATATCGCCGTGCATTCATGCACATCTCATACCGTCCCCCATATCGCTGTGTTTTCGCGCACCTCTCATACCTTCCGCTATATCGCAGTGTTTTCACGCACCTCTCTTAACTTCCCCTATATCGCCGTGTTTTTGCGCACCTCTCATAACTTACCCTATATCGTCGTGTTATTATGCACATCTCATAACATCCTCTACATCGCTGTGTATTTGCGCACCTCCCATAGCATCCCTTATATCGCTGCGCCTTCACGCACCTCTCATACCTTCCCAAATATCGCCCTGTTTTCGCGCACCTCCCATTCCTTCACCTATATCGCTGTTTTCGTGCATCTCTCATACCTTCTCCTATATCGCTGTGCCTTCGCGCACCTCTCATACCTTCCCCTATATCGCCATGGTTTCATGCACGTCTCATAACGTCCCCTATATTGCTAGGTTTTCGTTCACCTCTCATAACTTCCCCTATATCGCCCTGTTTTCGCACTCCTCTCATACCTTCCCCTATATCAATGTGTTTTCACGCACCTCTCATACCTTCCCCTATATCTCTGTGTTTTCGCAAACCTCTCATGGCTTTCCGACTATCGCCGTGTATTCATGCACATCTCATAGCTTTCCCTATATCGCTGTGTTTTCGCGCACCTCTCATACCTTCCCCTCTTTTGATGTATTTTTGCGCACATCTCATAACGTCCCCTTTATCGCTGTGTATTCGCGCACCTCCCATACCATCCCCTATATCACTGTGCCTTCGCGCACCTCTCATGCATTCCCGTATACCGCTGTGTTTTTGCACACCTCTCATACCTTCCCCAATATCACCGTGTTTTTATGCACATCTCATAACGTCCCCAATGTCGCTGGGTTTTCACGCACCTCTCATAAATTCCCCTATATCGCTCTGTTTTCGCGCTCCTCTCATACCTTCCCCAATATCACAGTGTTTTCACGCAGCTCTCAAACCTTCCCCTATATCGCTGTGTTTTCGCACACCTCTCATGGCTTCCCGACTATCGTCGTGTATTCATGCACATCTCATACCTTCCCCTATATCGCTGTGTTTTCGCGCACCTCCCATAGCTTCGCCTACATCGCTGTTTTCGTGCACCTGTCATACCTTCCGCTATATCGATGTATTTTTGCGCACATCTCATACCTTCCCCTATATCACTATGTATTCGCGCACCTCCCATACCTTCCCCTATATCGCTGTGTTTTCATGCACCTCTCATAACTTCTCCTATATCGCTGTATTTTTGCGCACCTCTCATACTTTCCCCTATATCGCCGTGTTTTCAATCACATCTCATAACGTCCCCCATATTGCTGTGCATTCGCGCACCTCCCATAGAATCTCCTATATTGCTGTGCCTTCGCGCACATCTCATACCTTCCCCTATATCGTCCTGTTTTCGCGCACCTCCCATACCTTCCCTTTAATCGTTGTGTTTTCGTGCACCTCTCATACCTTCCCCTATATTGCTGTGTTTTCGCGCATCTCTCATGGCTTCCCCAATATTGCCGTGTATTCATGCACATCTCATACCGTCCCTTATATCGCTGTGCTTTCGCGCACCTCCCATAGCTACGCCCACTTCGCTGTGTTTTCGCGCACCTCTCATACCTTCCCCTATATCGCTGTCTTTTTGCACACATCCCATAGCTTCATCTTTATCGCTGTGTTATTGCTCACCTCTCATAGCTTCCCCTATATCACTGTGTTTTCATGCATCTCTCATGTCTTCACCTATATCGCTGTGTTTTCGCTGCTGTCATTACTTCCATTATATCGCTGTGTTTTCTCACACCTCTGATACATTCCCCTGTATCGCCGTGTTGTCACGCACCTCTCATAATTTCCCCTACATCGCAGTATTCTCGCACACCTCTCATACCTTCCCCTATATCACTGTGTATTCGCGCACGTCCCATAGCTTCCACTACATTGCCCTGTTTTTGCGCACCTTTCATACCTTCCCGTATATCGCCCTGTTTTCGCACACCTCCCATTCCTTCCCCTGTATCGCTGTGTTTTAGTGCACCTCTCATACCTTCCCCTATATTGCCCTGTTTTCGCGAAGCTCCCATACCTTCCCCGATATCGTTGTGTTTTCGTGCACCTCTCATACCTTCCCCTATATCGCTGTCTTTTCGCGCACCTCTCATACCTTCCCCTATATCGTCCTGTTTTCGCACACATCCCATAGCTTCCACTATGTTGCCCTGTTTTCGCGCACCTCTCATGCCTTCCCCTATATCGCCCTGTTTTCGCACACATCCCATAGCTTCCACTATATCGCTCTGTTTTCACTCGTCTCATAACGTCCCCTATATCGCTGTGTTTTCTTGCACCTCTGATGCATTCCCCTGTATCGCCGTGTTTTTGCGCACCTCTCATACTTTTCCCTATATAGCCGTGTTTTTGCGCATCTCTCATGGCATCCCCGATATCGCCGTGTTTCATGCATATTTCATACATTCCCCTATATCGCTGTGTTTTCGCGCAGCTCCCATAGCTTCCGCTACATCGCTGTGTTTTCGCGCACCTCTCATGCCTTCACCTATATCGCTGTCTTTTCGCACCCTGATATAGCTTCACCTTTATTGCTGTGTTTTTGCTCACCTCTCATAGCTTCCACTATATCGCCGTGTTTTCGCGCACCTCTCATGGAATCCCCAATATCGCCATGTGTTCATGCACATCTCATACCGTCCCCTATATCACTGTGTTTTCTCGCACCTCTGATGGCTTCCCCGATATCGCCGTGCATTCATGCACATCTCATACCGTCCCCCATATCGCTGTGTTTTCGCGCACCTCTCATACCTTCCGCTATATCGCTGTGTTTTCACGCACCTCTCTTAACTTCCCCTATATCGCCGTGTTTTTGCGCACCTCTCATAACTTACCCTATATCGCCGTGTTATTATGCACATCCCATAACATCCTCTACATCGCTGTGTATTTGCGCACCTCCCATAGCATCCCTTATATCGCTGCGCCTTCACGCACCTCTCATACCTTCCCAAATATCGCCCTGTTTACGCGCACCTCCCATTCCTTCACCTATATCGCTGTTTTCGTGCATCTCTCATACCTTCTCCTATATCGCTGTGCCTTCGCGCACCTCTCATGCATACCGTATACCGCTGTGTTTTTGGACACCTCTCATACCTTCCCCAATATCATAGTGTTTTCATGCACATCTCATAACGTCCCCAATGTCGCTGGGTTTTCACGCACCTCTCATAAATTCCCCTATATCGCTCTGTTTTCGCGCTCCTCTCATACCTTCCCCAATATCACAGTGTTTTCACGCAGCTCTCATACCTTCCCCTATATCGTTGTGTTTTTGCGCACCTCTCATACCTTCGCCGATATCGCTGTGTTTTCATGCTCCTCTCCTACCCTCCCCTATATTACTGTGTTTTGACGCACCTCTCTTAAATTCTCCTATATCGCTGTGCTTTTGCACACCTCTCATACCTTCCCCTATATCACTGTGTTTTCAGGCACCTCTCATGGCTTCCCCAATATCGCCGTGTATTCATGCACATCTCATACCTTCCCCTATATCGCCGTGTTTTCGCGCACCTCTCATTTCTTCACCTATATCGCTGTGTTTCCGCTCCTCTCATTACTTCCCCTATATCGCTCTGTGTTCTCGCACTTCTGATACAGTTCCCTGTATCAACGTGTTTTCGCGCAACTCTCATAATTTCAGCTATATCGCCGTGTTCTCGCACACCTCTCATATCTTCCCCATATCACTGTGTTTTCGCGCACGTCCAATAGCGTCCCCTATATCGCTCTGTTTTCACGCACCTCTCATGTCTTCCCCTATATCACTGTGTTTTCGTGCACCTCCCATACCATCCCCTATATTCCTGAGTTTCGCACACGTCTCATACCTTTCCCTATATCGCGCTGTTTTCGAGCACCTCCCATAACTTCCCCTATATCGCTGTGTTTTCGTTACCTCTCATACCTCCCCTTATATCGCTGTGTTTTCACGCACCTCTCATAACTTCCCCTGTATTGCTGTATTTTTGCGCACCTCTCATAACTTCCCCTATATTGCCGTGTTTTTATACACATCTCATAACGTCCCCTATAACACTGTGTATTCGTGCACCTCCCATAGCATCCTCTATATCGCTGTGCCTTCGCGCACCTCTCATACCTTCCCCTATATCGCCCTGTTTTCGCGCACATCCCATACCTTCCACTATATTGCCCTGTTTCCGCGCACCTCACATGTCTTACACTACATCGCTGTGTTTTATGGCACCTCTGATGCATTCCCCTGTAACACCAAGTTTCGCGCACCTCTCATAGTTTCCCCTAAATCGCCGTGTTTACGCGCAGCTCTCATACCTCCCCCTATATCGCCATGTTTTTATGCACATCTCAATACCGTCTCCTATAGAGCTGTGTTTTTGCGCACCTCCCATAGCATCCCCTATACCGCTGTGCCTTCGCGCACCTCTCATACCTTCCCCTATATTGCCCTGTTTTCGCACACTTCCCATTCATTCTCCTATGTCGCTGTGTATTTGTGAACCTCTCATACCTTCCCTAATATCGCTGCGTTTTCATGCACATCTCATAACGTCCCGTATGTCGCTGTGTATTCACGCACCTCCCATAGCATCCCCTATATCGCTGTGCCTTGCGCACCTCTCATAACTTCCCCTATATCGCTGTTTTCGCGCACATCCCATAGATTCACCTTTATCGCTGTGTTATTGCTCACCTCTCATAGATTCCCCTATATCGCTGTGTTTTTGCTCACTTCTCATAGCATCGACATGTTTTCGCGCACCTCTCATGTCTTCACCTAGATCGCTATGTTTTCTATCCTCTCAATACTTCCCTTATATCGCTGTGTTTTCTCGCACATCTGATACATTCTCCCGTATCGCCGTGTTTTCCCACACCTCTCATAATGTCCCTTATATCGCCGTGTTCTCGCACACCTCTCATAACTTCCCCTATATCACTGTGTTTTCGCGCACGTCCCATTGTGTCCCCTATGTCGCTGTGTTTTCGTGCACCTCTCATAGCTTCCCCTATATCGCCCTGTTTTCGTGCACATCCCATAGCTTCCACTATATTGCCCTGCTTTCGCGCACCTCTCATGTATTCCACGACATAGCTGTGTTTTCTGGCACCTCTGATGCATTCCCCTGTAACGCCAAGTTTTCGCGCACCTCTCATACCTCCCCCTATATCGCCATGTTTTTATGCACAACTCATACCGTCTCCTATATCGTTGTGTTTTCGCGCACCTCCCATAACATCACCTATATCGCTGTGCCTTCGTGCACCTCTCATACCTTCCCTTATATCGCTGTGTTTTCACGCACCTCTCTTAACTTCTCCTATATCGCTGTGTTTTTGCACACCTCTCATACCTTCCCCTATATCGCTGTGTTTTCAGGCACCTCTCATGGCTTCCCCAATATCGCCGTGTATTCATGCACATCTCATACCGTCCCCTATATCGCTGTGATTTGGCGCATCTCCCATAGCTTCATCTACATCGCTGTTTTCGCGCACATCCCATAGCTTCACCTTGATCGCTGTGTTATTGCTCACCTCTCATAGCTTACCCTATATCGCCGTTTTATCGCGCACCTCGCATGTCTTCACCTATATTGCTATGTTTTCGCCCCTATCATTAATTCCCCTATATCGTTGTGTTTTCTCGCACCTCTGATACATTCTCCTGTATTGCCATGTTTTCGTGCACCTCTTACAATTTCCCCTATATCGCCGTGTTCTCGCACACCTCTCATACCTTCCCCTATATCACTGTTTTTTTGCGCATGTCCCATAGCGTCCCCTATATCGCTGTGTTTTCTCGCACCTCTGATGCATTCCCCTGTATCGCTGTGGTTTCGCGCACATCCCATAGCTTCTACTATATTGCCCTGTTTTTGCGCACCTCTCATGTCTTCCCCTATATCACGGTGTTTTTGTGCACCTCTCATAGCCACCCTTATATCGCTGTGTTTCCATGCACTTCTCATAACTTCTCCTAATTCGCTGTATTTTTGCGCAGTTCTTATACCTTCCCCTATATTGCCGTGTTTTCATGCACATCTCATAACGTCCCCTATATCGCTGTGTATTTGCGCACCTCCCATAGCATCCCCTATATCGCTGTGCCTTCGCGCACCTCTCATACATTCCCCTATATCGCCCTGTTTTCACGCACCTCCTATACCTTCCCTTATATCACTGCGTTTTCGTGCACCTTTCATACCTTCCCCTATATCGCTGTGTTTTCGCACACCTCTCATAACTTCTCCAATATCGCTGTGTTTTTGTGCACCTCTCATACCTTCCCTAATATCACTGCGTTTTCATGCACATCTCATCACGTCCCCTATATCGCTGTGTATTCATGCACCTCCCATAGCATCCCCTATATCGCTGTGCCTTGCGCACCTCTCATAACTTCCCCTATATCGCTGTCTTTTCGGGCACATCCCATAGATTCACCTTTATCGCTGTGTTATTGCTCACCTCTCATAGATTCCCCTATATCACTGTGTTTTTGCTCACTTCTTATAGCTTCCACTACATCGACGTGTTTTCGCGCACCTCTCATGTCTTCACCTAGATCGCTATGTTTTCGATCCTCTCAATATTTCCCTTATATCGCTGTGTTTTCTCGCACATCTGATACATTCTCCCGTATCGCCGTGTTTTCGCACACCTCTCATAATGTCCCCTATATCGCCATGTTCTCGCACACCTCTCATAACTTCCCCTATATCACTGTGTTTTCGCGCACGTCCCATTGTGTCCCCTATATCGCTGTGTTTTGCGCACCTCTCATTGCTTCCCCTATATCGCTGTGTTTTCAGGCACCTCTCATGGCTTCCCCAATATCGCTGTGAATTCATGCACATCTCATACCGTCCCCGATATCGCTGTGTTTTGGCACACCTGCAATAGCTTCATCTACATCGCTGTTTTCGCGCACATCCCATAGCTTCACCTTGATCGCTGTGTTATTGCTCACCTCTCATAGCTTACCCTATATCGCCATTTTATCGCGCACCTCGCATGTCTTCACCTATATCGCTATGTTTTCGCTCCTATCATTAATTCCCCTATATCGCTGTGTTTTCTCGCACCTCTGATACATTCTCCTGTATTGCCATGTTTTCGCGCACCTCTTACAATTACCCCTATGTCGCCGTGTTCTCGCACACCTCTCATACCTTCCCCTATATCACTGTTTTTTTGCCCATGACCCATAGCGTCCCCTATATCGCTGTGTTTTCTCGCACCTCTGTTACATTCCCCTGTATCGCCGTGGTTTCGCGCGCATCCCATAGGTTCCACTATATTGCCCTGTTTTTGCGCACCTCTCATGTCTTCCCCTATATTACGGTGTTTTCGCGCACCTCTCACAGCATCCCCTATATCGCCCTGTTTTCGTGCACATCCCATAGCTTCCACTGTATTGCCCTGCTTTCACGCACCTCTCATGTATTCAACTACATAGTTGTATTTTCTGGCACCTCTGATGCATTCCCCTGTAACGCCAAGTTTTCGCGCACCTCTCATACTTTCCCCTATGTCGCTGTGTTTACGCGAACCTCTCATACCTCCCCCTATATCGCCATGATTCTATGCACAACTCATACCGTCTCCTATATCGCTGTGTTTTCGCGCACCTCCCATATCATCCTCTATATCGCTGTGCCTTCGTGAACCTCTCATACCTTCCCCTATATCGCTGTGTTTTCACGCACCTCTCTTAACTTCTCCTATATCGCTGTGTTTTTGCACACCTCTCATACCTTCCACTATATCGCTGTGTTTTCAGGCACCTCTCATGGCTTCCCCAATATCGCCGTGTATTCATGCACATCTCATACCGTCCCCTATATCGCTGTGTTTTGGCGCACCTCCCATAGCTTCAACTACATCGCTGTTTTCGCGCACATCCCATAGCTTAACCTTGATCGCTGTGTTGTTGCTCACCTCTCATAGCTTACCCTATAACGCCGTGTTTTCGTGCACCTGGCATGTCTTCACCTATATCGCTATGTTTTTGCTCCTATCATTAATTCCCCTATATCGCTGTGTTTTCTCGCACCTCTGATACATTCTCCTGTTTTCGCGCACCTGTTACAATTACCCCTATATCGCCGTGTTCTCGCATAGGTTCCACTATGTTGCCCTGCTTTTGCGCACCTTTCATGTCTTCCCCTATATCACGGTGTTTTCACGCACCTCCCATACCTTCCCCAATATCGCTGTGTTTTCGCGCACCTCTCATAACTTCCCCTATATCGCCCTGTTTTCACGCACCTCCCATACCTTCCCCAATATCGCCCTGTTTCACGCACCTCTCATACCTTCCCCAATATCGCTGTGTTTTCGCGCACCTCTCATAACTTCCCCTATATCGCTCTGTTTTCACGCACCTCCCATACCTTCCCCAATATCGCTGTGTTTTCGTGCACCTCTCATAGCCAACCTTATATCGCTGTGTTTTCACGCACTTCTCATAACTTCTCCTATATCACTGTATTTTGGCGCAGCTCTTATACCTTACCCTATATTGCCGTGTTTTCATGCACATCTCATAACGTCCCCTATATCGCTGTGTATTCGCGCACATCCCATAGCATCCCTTGTATTGCTCTGCCTTCGCGCACCTCTCATACCTTCCCCTATATCACCCTGTTTTCGCGCTCCTCTAATACCTTCCCCTATATCACTGTGTTTTCACGCAGCTCTCATACCTTCCCCTATATCGCTGTGTTTTCGCACACCTCTCATGGATTCCCGACTATCGCCGTGTATTCATGCACATCTCATACCTTCCCCTATATCGCTGTGCTTTCGCGCACCTCCCATAGCTTCACCTACATCGCTGTTTTCACACACCTCTCATACCTTCCCCTATATCGATGTATTTTTGCGCACATCTCATAACTTTCCCTATATTGTTGTGTTTTCATGCACATCTCATAACATCCCCTATATCGCTCTGTATTTGCGCACCTCCCATAGCATCCCTTGTATTGCTGTGCCTTCGCGCACCTCTCATACCTTCCCCTATATCGCCCTTTTTTCGTGCACCTTCCATACCTTCCACTATATCGCTGTGTTTTCACGCACCTCTCATAATTTCTCCTATATCGCCGTATTTTTGCACACCTCTCATGACTTCCCCAATATCGCCGTGTTTTAATGCACATCTCTTAACGTCCTATATATCGCTTTGTATTCGCGCACCTGCCATAGCATCCCCTATATCGCTGTGCCTTCGCGCACCTCTCATACCTTCCCCTACGTCGACCTGTTTTCGCACACCTCCCATACCGTCCACTATATCGCTGCATTTTCGCACACCTCTCATGGCTTCCCCAATATCGCCGTATTTTCATGCACATCTCATAACGTCTCCTATAAGTCTGTGTATTCACGCACCTCCCATAGCATCCCCTATATCGCTGTGCCTTCGCGCACCGCTCATACCTTCCTCTATATCGCCCTGTTTCCAGCGCACCTCCCATGGCTTTGCATACATCGCTGTGTTCTTGCGCACCTCTCATATCTTCCCCTATATCGCCCTGTTTTCGCACACATCCCATAACTTCAACTTTATCGCTGTGTTATTGCTTACCACTCATAGCTTCCCCTATATCGCCGTGTTTTCGCGCACCTCTCATGTCTTCACCTATATCGCTGTGTTTCCGCTCCTCTCATTACTTCCCTTATATCGCTCTGTGTTCTCGCACTTCTGATACTGTTCCCTGTATCAAGTTTTCACTCAACTCTCATAATTTCACCTATATCGCCGTGTTCTCGCACACCTCTCATATCTTCCCCTATATCCCTGTGTTTTTGCGCACGTCCAATAGCGTCCCCTATATCGCTGTGTTTTCACGCACATCCCATAGATTCACCTTTATCGCTGTGTCATTGCTAACCTCTCATAGCTTCCCCTGTATCGCCGTGTTTTTGCTCACCTCTCATAGCTTCCCCCATATTGCCGTGTTTTCGCGCACCTCTCATGTCTTCACCGAAATCGCTATGTTTTTGCTCCTCTCATTACTTCCCCTATATCGCTGTGCTTTCTCGCACGTCTGATACATTCTCCCTTATCTCCGTGTTTTCGCGCACCTATCATAATTTCCCCTATACCGCCGTGTTCTCGCACATCTCTCATATCTTCCCCTATATCACTGTGTTTTCGCGCACATCCCATAGTGTCCCCTATATCGCTGTGCTTTCGCGCAGCTCTCTTACCTTCCCCTACATCGCCCTGTTTTTGCGCACATCCCATAGCTTCCACTATATTGCCATTTTCGCGCACCTCTAATGTCTTCCCTTACATCGCTGTGTTTTCTCGCACCTCTGATGCATTCGCCTGTAACGCCAAGTTTTCGCGCACCTCTCATACTTTCCCCTATATCGCCGTGTTTACGCGCACCTCTCATAGCTTCCCATATATCCCCGTGTTTTCATACTCATCTCATACCGTCCCCTATATCACTGTGTTTTCGCGCACCTCCCATAGCATCCCCTATATCGCTGTGCGTTCGTGCACCTCTCATACCTTTCCGTATATCGCCGTGTTTTCATGCTCATCTCATAACGTCCCCTATATCGCTGTATTTTTGCTCACCTCTCATAACTTCCTCTATATCGCCCTGTTTTCGCGCACCTCTCATAACTTCCCCTATATCGCTGTGTTTTCACACAACTCTCCTGGTTTCCCGACTATCGCTGTGTATTCATGTACATCTCGTACCGTCCCCTATATCGCTGTGTTTTCACATACCTCTCATACCGTCCCCTATATCGCTGTGTTTTCACACACCTCTCATACCTTTCCCTATATCGCTGTCTTTTAGCGCACATCGCATAGATTCACATTTATCGCTGGTTTATTGCTCACCTCTCATAGCTTCCCCTACATCGCCGTGTTTTTGCGCACCTCTCATAACTTCCCCTATATCGCCGTATTGTTATGCACATCTCATAACGTCCCCTATATCGCTGTGTATTCGCGCACCTCCCATAACATCACCATTTCGCTGTGCCTTCGCGCACCTCTCATATCTTCCGCTATATCGCCCTGTTTTCGCGCTCCTCGCATTCATTCACCTATATCGCCCTGTTTTCGCGCACCTCCCATTCTTTCACCTATATCGCTGTTTTCGTGCACCTCTCATACCTTCCCTATATCGCTGTGTTTTCACACACCTCTCATAACTTCTCCTATATCGCTGTGTTTTTGTGCACCACTCATAACTTCCCTAATATCGCTGCGTTTTCATGCACATCTCATCACGTCCCCTATATCGCTGTGTATTCACGCACCTCCCATAGCATCCCCTATATCGCTGATCCTTGCGCCCCTTCATTCCTTCCCCTAAATTGCTGTCTTTTTGCGCACATCCCATAGATTCACTATCGCTGTGTTATTGCTCACCTCTCATAGCTTCCCCTGTATCGCCGTGTTTTTGCTCACCTCTCATAGCTTCCCCTATATCGCCGTGTTTTCGCGCACCTCTCATGTCTTCCCTTATATCACTGTGTTTTCGCGCACCTTCCATAGCATCCCCAATATTGCTGTGCCTTCACATACCTCTCATAACTTCATCTATATCACCCTGTTTTCGAGCACCTTCCATACCTTCCCCTATATCGCTGTGTTTTCATGCACCTCTCATACCTCCCCATATATCGCTGTGCCTTGCGCACCTCTCATACCTCCCACTATATCGCTGTGCCTTGCGCACCTCTCATACCTTCCCCTATATCGCTGTTCCTTGCGCCCCTTCATTCCTTCCCCTAAATTGCTGTCTTTTTGCGCACATCCCATAGATTCACCTTTATTGCTGTGTTATTACTCATCTCTCATAGCTTCCCCTGTATCGCCGTGTTTTTGCGCACCTCTCATAACTTCCCCTATATCGCCGTGTTGTTATGCACATCTCATAACGTCCCCTATATCGCTGTGTATTCACGCACCTCCCATAGCATCCCCTATATCGCTGTGTTTTCGTGCACCTCTCATGTCGTCACCTAGATCGCTATGTTTTCGCTCCTCTCATTACTTCCCCTATATCGCTGTGTTTCCTTGCACATCTGATACATTCTCCCGTATCGTCGTGTTTTCGCCCACCTCTCATAATTTCCCCTATATCGTCGTGTTTTCGCGCACCTCTCATAATTTCCCCTATATCGCCGTGTTCTCGCACATCTCTCATACCTTCCCCTATATCACTGTGTTTTCGTGCACATCCCATAGCCTCCATTATATTGCCCTATTTTTGTGCACCTCTCATGTCTTCCCCTATATCACTGTGTTTTCGCGCACCTCCCGTAGCATTGCCTATATTGCTGTGCCTTCATGCACCTCTCATACCTTCCCCTATATCGCCATGTTTTCGTGCAACTCTCCTACCTCCCCCAATATCGCTGTGTTTTCATGCCCCTCTCATAACTTCTCCCATATCGCTGTATTTTTGTGCACCTCTCGTGGCTTCCCCAATATCGCCGCGTTTTCATGCACGTCTCTTAATGTCCTCTATATCGCTGGGTATTCGTGCACCTCCCATAGCGTCCCCTATATCGCTGTGCTGTCGCTCACCTCTCATATCTACGCATATATCGCCTTGTTTTCGCACACCTCTCATAACTTCCCCTATATTGCCGAGTTTTCGCGCACCTCTCATACCTTCCCCTATATCGGTGTCTTTTCACACACCTCTCATGGCTTCCCCAATATCGCCATATTTTCATGCACATCTCATAACGTCCCCTATATCGCTGTGTATTCACGCTCCTCCCATAGAATCCCCTATATCGCTGTTTCTTCGTGAACCTCTCATACCTTCCCCAATATCGCCCTGTTTTCGCACACCTCTCATGGCTTCGCCTACATCGCTGTGTTTTCGCACACCTCTCATAGCTTCCCCTAAATTGCTGTCTTTTCACGCTCATCTCATAGCTTCACGTTTATCGCTGTGGTATTGCTCACCTCCCATAGCTTCCCCTATATTGCCATGTTTTCACGCAATTCTCATATCTTCACCTATATCGCTGTGTTTCCGCTCCTCTCATTACTTCCCCTATATCGCTCTGTGTTCTCGCACCTCTGATACATTCCCCTGTTTCTCCGTGTCCTCGCACACTTTTCATATCTTCCCCTATATCAATATGTTTTGGCGCGCGTCCAATAGCGTCCCCTATATCGCTGTGTTTTCGCACACCTCTCATACCTCCCCTTATATCGCCCTGTTTTCGTGCACCTCCCATAGCATCCCCTATATTGCTGTGTTTTCACACACCTCTCATAACTTCTCCTACATTGCTGTATTTTTGCACACCTCACATAACTTCTTCTATATGGCCGTGTTTTTATGCACATCTCATAACGTCCCCTATTTCGCTGTGTATTCACGCACCTCCCATAGCATCCCCTATATCGCTGTGCGCTCGCGCACCTCTCATACCTTCCCCTATATCGCCGTTTTCACGCACCTCCCATTCCTTCCCCTATATCGCTGTGCTTTCACACACCTCTCATAATTTCTCCTATATCGCTGTGTTTCTGTGCACCTCTCATACCTTCCCCTATATCGTTGTGTTTTCACGCACCTCTCATAACTTCTCTTACATTGCTGTATTTTTGCGCACCTCTCATAACTTCCCCTATATCGCTGTGTTTTTGTGCACCTCTCATACCTTCCCCTATATCACTGTGTTTTCGCGCACGTCCCATAGCGTCCCCTATATCGCTGTGTTTTCGCGCACCTCTCATACCTTCCCCTATATCGCCCTGTTTTCGCGCACATCCCATAGCTTCCACTATATTGCTCTGTTTTCGCGGAACTCTCATGTCTTCTCCTACATCACTGCGTTTTCTCGCACATCTGATGCATTCCCATGTAACGCCAAGATTTCGCGCACCTCTCATACTTTCCCCTATATCGCCGTGTTTTTGCGTACCTCTCATAGCTTCCCCTATATCACCATGCTTTCATACACATCTCATACCATCCCCTATATCACTGTGTTTTCGCGCACCTCCCATAGCAGCCCCTATATCGCTGTACCTTCATGCACCTCTCACACCTTCCCCAAAATCGCCCTGTTTTTGCGCACCTCCTATACTTTCCCCTATATCGCTGTGTTTTCACGCATCTCTCATGGCTTCCTCAATATCGCCGTGTATTCATGCACGTCTCATAACGTCCCCTATATTGCAGGGTATTCACGCACCTTTCATAACTTCCCCTATATCTCCTTGTTTTTGCGCACCTCTCATAACTTCCCCTATATTGCTGTGTTTTCGCACACCCCTCATGGATTCTCGACTATCGCCGTGTATTCATGCACATCTCATACCGTCCCCTATATCGCTGTGTTTTCGCACACCTCTCATACCTTCCCCTATATCGATGTCTTTTCGCACACATCCCATAGATTCATCTTTATCGCTGTGTTATTGCTCACCTCTCATAGCTTCCCCTGTATCGCCGGGTTTTAGCTCACCTCTCATAGCTTCCACTATATTGCCCTGTTTTCGCGCACCTCTCATGTTTTCCCCTATATCACTGTGTTTTGCGCACCTTCCATAGCATCCCCTATATTGCTGTGCCTTCGCATACCTCTCATAACTTCATCTATATCACCCTGTTTTCAAGTACCTTCCATACCTTCCCCTATATCGCTCTGCCTTGCGCACCTTTCATACCTTCCCCTATATCGCTGTCTTTTCGCGCACATCCCATAGATTCACCTTTATCACTGTGTTATTGCTCACCTCTCTAGCTTCCCCTACATCGCCGTGTTTTTGTGCACCTCTCATAACTTCCCCTATATCGCTGTATTGTTATGCACATCTCATAACGTCCCCTATATCGCTGTGTATTCGCGCACCTCCCATAGCATCCCCTATGTCGCTGTGTCATCGCGCACCTCTCATACCTTCACCTATATCGCCCTGTTTTTGCGCACCTCTCATACCTTCCCTAATATCGCTGTCTTTTCGCGCACATCCCATAGATTCACCTTTATCGCTGTGTTTTTGCTCACCTCTCATAGCTTCCCCTGTATCGTCGTCTTCTTGCTCACCTCTCATAGCTTCCCCTACATCGCTGTGTTTTCGTGCACCTCTCCTGTCTTCCCCTATATCACTGTGTTTTCGCGCACCTTCCATAGCATCCCCTATATTGCTGTGCCTTCGCATACCTCCATTAATTTCACCTATATCACCCTGGTTTCGAGCACCTTCCATACCTTCCACTATATCACTGTGTGTTCGTGCACCTCTCATACTTCCCCCTATATCGCTGTGCCTTGCGCACCTCTCATACCTTCCCCTATATTGCTGTCTTTTCGCGTACATCCCATAGAGTCACCTTTATCGCTGTGTTATTGCTCACCTCTCATAGCTTCCCCTGTATCGCCCTGTTTTTTAGCACCTCTCATTACTTCCCGATATCGCCATGTTGTTATGCACATCTCATAACATCCCCTATATCGCTGTGTATTCGCGCACCTCCCATAGCATCCCCTATATCGCTGTGTCTTCGCGCACCTCTCATACCTTCCCCTATACGCCCTGTTTTCACGCATCTCCCATTCCTTCCCCTATATTGCCCTGTTTTCGCGCACCTCCTATAACTTCCCTTATATCGCTGCGTTTTCGTGCACCTCTCATACCTTCCCCTATATTGCCCTGTTTTCGCGCACCTCCTATACCTTCCCTTATATCGCTGCGTGTTCGTGTACCTCTCATACCTCTCCCAATATCGTTGTGTTTTCACGCACCTCTCATAACTTCTCCTATATTGCTGTGTTTTCGTGCTCCTCTCATACCTTCCCTAATATCGCTGCGTTTTCATGCACATCTCATCACGTCCCCCATATCGCTGTGTATTCACGCACCTCCCATATCATCCCCTATATCGCTGTGCCTTGCTCACCTCTCATAGCTTCCCCTGCATTGCCGTGTTTTTGCTCACCTCTCTTAGCTTCCCCTATATCACCGTGTTTTCGCGCACCTCTCCTGTCTTCCCCTATATCACTGTGTTTTCGCGCACCTTCCATAGCATGCCCTATATTGCTGTGCCTTCGCATACCTCCATTAACTTCATCTATATCACCCTGTTTTCAAGCACCTTACATACCTTCCCCTATATCGCTGTGTTTTTGTGCACCTCTCATACCTCCCCCTATATCGCTGTGCCTTGCGTACCTCTCATACCTTCCCCTATATCACCCTGTTTTCGCGCACCTCCCATTCCTTCACCTATATCGCTGTTTTCGTGCACCTCTCATACCTTCCCCTATATCGCTGTGCCTTGCGCACCTCTCATACCTTCCCCTATATCACCCTGTTTTCGCGCACCTCTCATACCTCCCCCTATATCGCCACGTTTTTATGCACATCTCGTCCCGTCTCCTACATCGCTGTGTTTTTGCGCACCTACCACATCATCCCCTATATCGAATGTGCCTTCGTGCACATCTCATACCTTCCCCTATAGCGCCCTGTTTTTGCGCACCTCCTATACCTCTCATTTCTTCAACTAGATCGCTATGTTTTCGATCCTCTCAATACTTCCCCTATATCACTGTGTTTTCTCGCACATCTGATACATTCTCCCATATCGCCGTGTTTTAGCGCACCTCTCATAATTTCCCCCATATCGCCGTTGTCTCGCACATCTCTTATACCTTCTCCTATATCACTGTGTTTTCGCGCACGTCCCATAGCGTCCCCTATATCACTGTGTTTTCTCGCATCTCTCATATTTCGCTGTGTATTCGTGCACCTCCCATAACATCTCCAATTTCTCTGTGCCTTCGCGCACCTCTCATACCTTCCCCTATATCGCCGTGTTTTCATGCACATCTCATAACATCCGCTATATCGCTGGGTTGTTACGCACCTCTCATAACTTTCCCTATATCGCCCTGCTTTCGAGCACCTCCCATACCTTCCCCTATATCGCTGTGTTTTCACACACCTCTCATAACTTCTCCTATATCGATGCGTTTTTGTGCACCTCTCATAAATTCCCTTATATCGCTGCGTTTTCATGCACATCTCATCACGTCCCATTTAGCGCTGTGTATTCACGCACCACCCATAGCATCCCCTGTATCGCTGTGCCTTGCGCACCTCTCATAGCTTCCCCTATATCGCTGTCTTTTCGTGCACATCCCATAGATTCACCTTTATCACTGTGTTATTGCTCACCTCTCATAGCTTCCCCTGTATCGCCGTGCTTTTGCTCACCTCTCATAGCTTCCCACATATCTCCGTGTCTTTGCGCACCTCTCATGTCTTCACTTATATCGCTATGTTTTCGCTCCTCTAAATACTTCCCCTATATCGCTGTGTTTTCTCGCACATCTGATACATTCTCCCATATCGCCGTGTTTTCGCACACCTCTCCTAATTTCCCCTATATCGCCGTGTTCTCGCACACCTCTCATACCTTCCCCTATATCACTGTGTTTTCGCGAACGTCCCATTGCGTCCCCTATATCGCTGTGTTTTCACGCACCTCTCATAACATCCCCTATATCACCCTGCTTTCGAGCACCCCCCATACCTTCCCCTATATCGCTGTGTTTTCACACACCTCTCATACCGTCCCCTATATCGCAGTGTTTTCACACACCTCTCATACCTTTCCCTATATCGCTGTCTTTTCGCACACATCGCATAGATTCACCTTTATCGCTGTGTTATTGCTCACCTCTCATAGCTTCCCCTACATCGCCGTGTTTTTGCACACCTCTCATAACTTCCCCTATATCGCCGTATTGTTATGCACATCTCATAACGTCCCCTATATCGCTGTGTATTCGCGCACCTCCCATAGCATCCCCTATTTCGCTGTGCCTTCGCGCACCTCTCATATCTTCCCCTATATCGCCCTGTTTTCGTGCTCCTCGCATTCATTCACCTATATCGCCCTGTTTTAGCGCACCTCCCATTCCTTCACCTATATCGCTGTTTTCGTGCACCTCTCATACCTTCCCTATATCACTGTGTTTTCACACACCTCTCATAACTTCTCCTATATCGCTGTGGTATTGCTCACCTCTCATAGCTTCCCCTGTATCGTCGTGTTTTTGCTCACCTCTCATAGCTTCCCCTATATCGCCATGTTTTCGTGCACCTCTCATGTCTTCACCTAGATCGCTATGTTTTCAATCCTCTCAATACTTCCCCTATATCACTGTGTTTTCTCGCACATCTGATACATTCTCCTGTATCGCCGTGTTTTTGCGCACCTCTCATAATTTCCCCCATATCGCCGTTGTCTCGCACATCTCTCATACCTTCCCCTATATCACTGTGTTTTCGCGCACGTCCCATAGCGTCCCCTATGTCACTGTGTTTTCTCGCATCTCTCATACCTTTCCCTGTATCGCCATGTTTTCGCGCATATCCCATAGCTTCCACTATATAGCCCTGTTTTCGAGCACCTCACATGTCTTCCCCTATATCACTGTGTTTTCGCGCACCTCCCATACCTTCCCCTATATCGCTGTGTATTCACGCACCTCTCATGACTTCTCCTATATTGCTGTATTTTTGCGTACCTCTCATACCTTCCCCTATATCACCGTGTATTTTATCACATCTCATAACGTCCCCCATATTGCTGTGTATTCGCGCACCTCCCATAGAATCCCCTATATCGCTGTGCCTTCGCACACATCTCATACCTTCCCCTATATCGTCCTGTTTTCGCGCACCTCCCATACCTTCCCTTTTATCGTTGTGTTTTCGTGCACCTCTCATACCTTCCCCGATATTGCTGTGTTTTCGCGCATCTCTCATGGCTTCCCCAATATTGCCGTGTATTCATGCACATCTCATACCGTCCCTTATATCACTGTGCTTTCGCGCACCTCCCATAGCTACGCCCACGTCGCTGTGTTTTCGCGCACCTCTCATTCCTTCCCTTATATCGCTGTCTTTTTGCACACATCCCATAGCTTCATCTTTATCGCTGTGTTATTGCTCACCTCTCATAGCTTCCCCTATATTACTGTGTTTTCACGCACCTCTCATGCCTTCACCTATATCGCTATGTTTTCGCTCCTGTCATTACTTCCATTATATCGCTGTGTTTTCTCACACCTCTGATACATTCCCCTGTATCGCCTTGTTGTCACGCACCTCTTATAATTTCCCCTACATCGCTGTATTCTCGCACACTTCTCATACCTTCCCCTATATCACTGTGTTTTCGCGCACGTCCCATAGCATCCCCTATATAGCTGTGTTTTTGGACATCTCTCATACCTTCCCCTATATCGCCATGATTTCGCGCACCTCCCATAGCTTCCACTATATTGCCCTGTTTTCGCGCACCTCTCATGCATTCCACTACATTGCTGTGTTTTCTGGGACTACTGATGCATTCCCCTGTAAGGCCAAGTTTTCGCGCACCTCGCATACTTTCCCCTATATCGCCGTGTTTACGCGCACCTCTCATACCTCCCCCTATATCGCCACGTTTTTATGCACATCTCGTCCCGTCTCCTATATCGCTGTGTTATTGCGCACCTACCATATCATCCCCTATATCGAATGTGCCTTCGTGCACCTCTCATACCTTCCCCTATATCGCCGTGTTTTCATGCACATCTCATAACATCCCCTATATCACTGGGTTTTTACGCACCTCTCATAAATTCCCCTATATCGCCCTGCTTTCGAGCACCTCCCATACTTTCCCCTATATCGCTGTGTTTTCGTGCACCTCTCATACCTTCTCCTATATCGCTGTGTTTTCACACACCTCTCATAACTTCTCCTATATCGATGCGTTTTTGTGCACCTCTCATAAATTCCCTAATATCGCTGCGTTTTCATGCACATCTCATCACGTCCCCTATAGCGCTGTGTATTCACGCACCACCCATAGCATCCCCTGTATCGCTGTGCCTTGCGCACCTCTCATAGCTTCCCCTATATCGCTGTCTTTTCGCGCACATCCCATAGATTCACCTTTATCGCTGTGTTATTGCTCACCTCTCATAGCTTCCCCCATATCTCCGTGTCTTTGCGCACATCTCATGTCTTCACTTAGATCGCTATGTTTTCGCTCCTCTAAATACTTCCCCTATATCGCTCTGTTTTCTCGCACATCTGATACACTCTCCCATATCGCCGTGTTTTCGCACACCTCTCATAATTTACCCTATATCGCCGTGTTCTCGCACACCTCTCATACCTTCCCCTATATCACTGTGTTTTCACGAACGTCCCATTGCGTCCCCTATATGGCTGTGTTTTCACGCACCTCTCATAACTTCCCCTATATCACCCCGCTTTCGAGCACCTCCCATACGTTCCCCTATATCGCTGTGTTTTCGTGTACCACTCATACCTCCCCCTATATTGCTGTGTTTTCACGCACCTCTAATAACTTCTCCTATATTGATGTATTATTGCGCACCTCTCATAATTTCCCCTGTAACGCCGTGTTTTCGTTCACCTCTCATACCTTCCCTATATCGCTGTGTTTTCACACACCTCTCATAACTTCTCCTATATCGCTGTGTTTTTGTGCACCTCTCATAACCTCCCTAATATCGCTGCGTTTTCATGCACATCTCATCACGTCTGCTATATCGCTGTGTATTCACGCACATCCCATCGCATCCCCTATATCGAATGTGCCTTCGTGCACCTCTCATACCTTCCCCTATATCGCCGTGTTTTCATGCACATCTCATAACATCTCCTATATCACTGGGTTTTTACGCACCTCTCATAACTTCCCCTATATCGCCCTGCTTTCGAGCACCTCCCATACCTTCCCCTATATCGCTGTGTTTTCATGCACCTCTCATAACTTCTCCTATATCGATGCGTTTTTGTGCACCTCTCATAAATTCCCTAATATCGCTGCGTTTTCATGCACATCTCATCACGTCCCCTATAGCGCTGTGTATTCACGCACCACCCATAGCATCCCCTGTATCACTGTGCCTTGCGCACCTCTCATAGCTTCCCCTATATCGCTGTCTTTTCGCGCACATCCCATAGATTCACCTTTATCGCTGTGTTATTGCTCACCTCTCATAGCTTCCCCTGTATCGCCGTGTTTTTGCTCACCTCTCATAGCTTCCCCCATATCGCCGTGTTTTCGCGCACCTCTCATGTCTTCACCGAGATCGCTATGTTTTTGCTCCTCTCATTACTTCCCCTATATCGCTGTGTTTTCTCGCACGTCTGATACATTCTCCCGTATCGCCGTGTTTTCGCGCTCCTCTCATAATTTCCCCTATATCGCCGTGTTCTCACACATCTCTCATACCTTCCCCTGTATCACTGTTTTTTTGCGCATGTCCCATAGCGTCCCCTATATCGCTGTGTTTTCTCGCACCTCTGATACATTCCCCTGTATCGCTGTGGTTTCGCGCACATCCCATAGGTTCCACTATATTGCCCTGTTTTTGCGCACCTCTCATGTCTTCCCCTATATCACGGTGTTTTCGCGCACCTCTCATAGCATCCCCTATATCGCTGTGCCTTCGAGCACTTCTCATAGCTTCCCCAATATCGCCCTGTTTTCGCGCACCTCCCATACCTTCCCCAATATCGCTGTGTTTTCGTGCACCTCTCATACCTTCCCTTATATCGCTGTGTTTTCACACACCTCTCATAACTTCTCCTATATCACTGTATTTTTGCGCAGCTCTTATACCTTCCCCTATATTGTGGTGTTTTCATGCACATCTCATATCGTCCCCTATATCGCTCTGTTTTTGTGCACCTGTCATACCTCCCCCTATATCGCTGTGCCTTGCGCACCTCTCATACATTCCCCTATATAGCTGTCTTTTCGCGCACATCTCATAGATTCACCTTTATCGCTGTGTTATTACTCATCTCTCAGAGCTTCCCCTATATCGCCGTGTTTTTGCGCACCTCTCATAACTTACCCTATATCGCCGTGTTGTTATGCATATCTCATAACGTCCTCTATATCGCTGTGTATTCGCGCACCTCCCATAGCATCCCTTATATCGCTGTGCCTTCGCTCACCTCTCATACCTTCCCAAATATCGCCCTTTTTTCGTGCACCACCCATTCCTTCACCTATATCGCTGTTTTCGTGCACCTCTCATACCTTCTCCTATATCGCTGTACCTTCGTGAACCTCTCATACCGTCCCCTATATCGCCGTATTTTCATGCACATCTCATAACGTCCCCTATATCGCTATGTTTTCACGCACTTCCCCTATATCGCCCTGTTTTCGCACTCCTCTCATACCTTCCCCTATATCAATGTGTTTTCACGCTGCTCTCATACCTTCCCCTGTATCACTGTGTTTTCGCACACCTCTCATGGCTTCCCGACTATCGCCGTGTATTCATGCACATCTCATAGCTTTCCCTATATCGCTGTGTTTTCGCTCACCTCTCATACCTTCCCCTATATCGATGTATTTTTGCGCACATCTCATAACATACCCTATATCGCTGTGTATTCGCGCACCTCCCACACCATCCTCTATATCACTGGGCCTTCGCGCACCTCTCATGCATTCCCGTATATCGCTGTGTTTTCGCGCTCCTCTCATACCTTCCCGAATATCACTGTGTTTTCACGCAGATCTCATACCTTCCCCTATATCGCTGTGCTTTCGCACACCTCTCAGGGCTTTCCGACTATCGCCATGTATTCATGCACATCTCATACTTTCCCCTATATCGCCGTGTTTTCGCGCACCTCTCATGGCTTCCCGACTATCGCCGGGTATTCATGCACATCTCATACCATCCCCTATATCGCTGTGCCTTCCTGTACCTCTCATATCTTCCCCTATATCGTTGTGTTTTCATGCACATCTCATACCGTCTCCTATATCGCTGTGTTTTCACGCACATCCCATAGCATCCCCTATATCACTGTGCCTTCGTGTACCTCTCATATCTTCCCCTATATCGCTGTGTTTTCTATCACCTCTCATATCTTCCACTATATCGCTGTGTTTTCACACACCTCTCATAACTTCTCCTATATCGCTGTGTTTTTGTGCACCTCTTATATCTTCCCTAATATCGCTGCGTTTTCATGTACATCTCATAACGTCCACTATATCGCTGTGTATTCACGCACCTCCCATAGCATCCCGTATATCGCTGTGCCTTGCGCACCTCTCATACCTTCCCCAATATCGCTGTCTTTTCGCGCACATCCCATAGATTCAACTTTATCGCTGTGTTATTGCACACCACTCATAGCTTCCCCTATATTGCCGTGTTTTTGCTCACCTCTCATAGCTTCCCCTATATCGCCGTGTTTTCACTCACCTCTCATGTCTTCACCTAGATCGCTATGTTTTCACTCCTCTCATTACTTCCCCTATATCGCTGTGATTTCTCGCACCTCTGATACATTCTCCCATATCGCCGTGTTTTCCCGCACCTCTCATAGCTTCCTCTATATCGCCGTGTTTTCATACACATCTCATTCCGTCCCCTATATCACTGTGTTTTCGCGCACATCCCAAGGCATCCCTTATGTCGCTGTGCCTTCGTGTACCTCTCATACCTTCCCCTATATCGCCCTGATTTTGCGCACCTCCTATACATTCCCCTATATCGCTGCGTTTTCGTGCACCTCTCATATCTTCACCTATATCGCTGTGTTTTCATGCACATCTCATAACGTCCCCTATATCGCTGTGCTTTCTCGCACCTCTGATACATTCCCCTGTATCTCTGTGTTTTCGCGCACCTCTCATAATTTCCCCTATATCGCCGTGTTTTGGCGCACGTCCCATAGCGTCCCCTATATCGCTGTGTTTTCGGGCACCTCTCATACATTCCCCTATATAGCCCTGTTTTTGCGCACATCCCATAGCTTCCACTATATCGCCCTGTTTTCGCGCACCTCCCATACCTTCCCCAATATCGCTGTGTTTTCACGCACCTCTCATAAATTCTGTTATAACGTTGTATTTTTTCGCACCTCTCATAACTTCTCCTATATCACTGTATTTTTGCGCAGCTCTTATACCTTCCCCTATATTGTGGTGTTTTCATGCACATCTCATATCGTCCCCTATATCGCTCTGTTTTTGTGCACCTGTCATACCTCCCCCTATATCGCTGTGCCTTGCGCACCTCTCATACATTCCCCTATATAGCTGTCTTTTCGCGCACATCCCATAGATTCACCTTTATCGCTGTGTTATTACTCATCTCTCAGAGCTTCCCCTATATCGCCGTGTTTTTGCGCACCTCTCATAACTTACCCTATATCGCCGTGTTGTTATGCATATCTCATAACGTCCTCTATATCGCTGTGTATTCGCGCACCTCCCATAGCATCCCTTATATCGCTGTGCCTTCACTCACCTCTCATACCTTCCCAAATATCGCCCTTTTTTCGTGCACCACCCATTCCTTCACCTATATCGCTGTTTTCGTGCACCTCTCATACCTTCTCCTATATCGCTGTACCTTCGTGAACCTCTCATACCGTCCCCTATATCGCCGTATTTTCATGCACATCTCATAACGTCCCCTATATCGCTATGTTTTCGCGCACTTCCCCTATATCGCCCTGTTTTCGCACTCCTCTCATACCTTCCCCTATATCAATGTGTTTTCACGCTGCTCTCATACCTTCCCCTGTATCACTGTGTTTTCGCACACCTCTCATGGCTTCCCGACTATCGCCGTGTATTCATGCACATCTCATAGCTTTCCCTATATCGCTGTGTTTTCGCTCACCTCTCATACCTTCCCCTATATCGATGTATTTTTGCGCACATCTCATAACATACCCTATATCGCTGTGTATTCGCGCACCTCCCACACCATCCTCTATATCACTGGGCCTTCGCGCACCTCTCATGCATTCCCGTATATCGCTGTGTTTTCGCACTCCTCTCATACCTTCCCCAATATCACTGTGTTTTCGCGCAGATCTCATACCTTCCCCTATATCGCTGTGCTTTCGCACACCTCTCAGGGCTTCCCGACTATCGCCATGTATTCATGCACATCTCATACCTTCCCCTATATCGCCGTGTTTTCGCGCACCTCTCATGGCTTCCCGACTATCGCCGGGTATTCATGCACATCTCATACCATCCCCTATATCGCTGTGCCTTCCTGTACCTCTCATATCTTCCCCTATATCGTTGTGTTTTCATGCACATCTCATACCGTCTCCTATATCGCTGTGTTTTCACGCACATCCCATAGCATCCCCTATATCACTGTGCCTTCGTGTACCTCTCATATCTTCCCCTATATCGCTGTGTTTTCTATCACCTCTCATATCTTCCACTATATCGCTGTGTTTTCACACACCTCTCATAACTTCTCCTATATCGCTGTGTTTTTGTGCACCTCTTATATCTTCCCTAATATCGCTGCGTTTTCATGTACATCTCATAACGTCCACTATATCGCTGTGTATTCACGCACCTCCCATAGCATCCCGTATATCGCTGTGCCTTGCGCACCTCTCATACCTTCCCCAATATCACTGTCTTTTCGCGCACATCCCATAGATTCAACTTTATCGCTGTGTTATTGCACACCACTCATAGCTTCCCCTATATTGCCGTGTTTTTGCTCACCTCTCATAGCTTCCCCTATATCGCCGTGTTTTCACTCACCTCTCATGTCTTCACCTAGATCGCTATGTTTTCACTCCTCTCATTACTTCCCCTATATCGCTGTGATTTCTCGCACCTCTGATACATTCTCCCATATCGCCGTGTTTTCCCGCACCTCTCATAGCTTCCTCTATATCGCCGTGTTTTCATACACATCTCATTCCGTCCCCTATATCACTGTGTTTTCGCGCACATCCCAAGGCATCCCTTATGTCGCTGTGCCTTCGTGTACCTCTCATAACTTCCCCTATATCGCCCTGTTTTTGCGCACCTCCTATACATTCCCCTATATCGCTGCGTTTTCGTGCACCTCTCATATCTTCACCTATATCGCTGTGTTTTCATGCACATCTCATAACGTCCCCTATATCGCTGTGCTTTCTCGCACCTCTGATACATTCCCCTGTATCTCTGTGTTTTCGCGCACCCCTCATAATTTCCCCTATATCGCCGTGTTTTGGCGCACGTCCCATAGCGTCCCCTATATCGCTGTGTTTTCGGGCACCTCTCATACATTCCCCTATATCGCCCTGTTTTTGCGCACATCCCATAGCTTCCACTATATCGCCCTGTTTTCGCGCACCTCTCATATCTTGCCCTATATTGCTGTGTTTTCACGCACCTCTCATAAATTCTGTTATAACGCTGTATTTTTTCGCACCTCTCATAACTTCCACTATATTGCCGTGTTTTCATGCACATCTCCTAACGTCCCCTATATCGCTGTGTATTCGTGCACCTTCCATAGCACCCCTATATAACTGTGCCTTCACGTACCTCTCATACTTTCCCCTATATAGCCCTGTTTTCGCTCACTTCCCATAACTTCCACGATATCGCTATGTTTTCGTGCACCTCTCATTCCTTCCACGGTATCGCTGTGTTGTCACCCACCTCTCATAACTTCACCTATATCGCTGTGTTATTGCACACCTCTCATACCTTCCCCTACATCGCTGTGTTTTCGCGCACCTCCCATAGCTTTGTTAAGATCGCTATGTTTTCGCTCCTCTCATTATTTCCCCTATATCACTGTGCTTTCACGCACATCCCATAGCGTCCCCTATATCGCTGTGTTTTTGGGCACCTCTCATACCTTCCAATATATCGCCCTGTTTTCGCGCACCTCTTATACCTTCCCCTATATCGCTGTGTTTTCGTGCAGCTCTCATACCTTCCCTTATATCACTGTATTTCTGCGCACATCTCATAC
Source organism: Mobula birostris (assembly GCF_030028105.1). Classification (NCBI taxonomy): domain Eukaryota; kingdom Metazoa; phylum Chordata; class Chondrichthyes; order Myliobatiformes; family Myliobatidae; genus Mobula; species Mobula birostris. The sequence goes on from NW_027278475.1 coordinate 148,995, forward strand.
CTTCCCCTATATTGATGTGTTTTCATGCACATCTCATAACGTCCCCTATATCGCCCTGTTTTCCCGCATCTCCCATACCTTCCCCTATATTTTGTGTTTTCGTTCACCTCTCATACCTTTCCCTATATAGTTGTATTTTCACGCACCTCTCATAACTTCTCCTATATCGCTGTACTTTTGCGCACATCTCATACCTTCCCCTATATTGCCGTGTCTTCATGCACATCTCATAACCTCCCCTATATCACTGTGCATTCGCGCACCTCCCGTAGCATACCCTATATCACTGTGCCTTCCCGCACCTCTCATACCTTCCCCTATATCGCCCTGTTTTCGCGCACCTCCCATACCTTCCCCGATTTCGCTGTGTTTTCGTGCACCTCCCATAGCTTTGCCTACATCGCTGTTTTCGCGCACAGCCCATAGCTTCACCTTGATTGCTGTGTTATTGCTCACCTCTCATAGCTTCCCCTATATCGCCGTGTTTTCACGCACCTCTCATGTCTTCCCCTATATCGCCATGTTTTCACGCACCTCGCATGTCTTCACCTATATCGCTATGTTTTTGCTCCTATCATTACTACCCCTATATCGCTGTGTTTTCTCGCACCTCTGATACATTCCCCTGTATTGACATGTTTTCGCGCACCTCTTACAATTTCCCCTATATTGCCGTGTTCTCGCACACCTCTCATACCTTCCCCTATATCACTGTTTTTTTGCATACGTCCCATAGCGTCCCCTATATCGCTGTGTTTTCTCGCACCTCTGATACATTCTCCCATATCGCCGTGTTTTCCCGCACCTCTCATAGCTTCCTCTATATCGCCGTGTTTTCATACACATCTCATTCCGTCCCCTATATCACTGTGTTTTCGCGCACATCCCAAGGCATCCCTTATGTCGCTGTGCCTTCGTGTACCTCTCATACCTTCCCCTATATCGCCCTGATTTTGCGCACCTCCTATACATTCCCCTATATCGCTGCGTTTTCGTGCACCTCTCATATCTTCACCTATATCGCTGTGTTTTCATGCACATCTCATAACGTCCCCTATATCGCTGTGCTTTCTCGCACCTCTGATACATTCCCCTGTATCTCTGTGTTTTCGCGCACCTCTCATAATTTCCCCTATATCGCCGTGTTTTGGCGCACGTCCCATAGCGTCCCCTATATCGCTGTGTTTTCGGGCACCTCTCATACATTCCCCTATATAGCCCTGTTTTTGCGCACATCCCATAGCTTCCACTATATCGCCCTGTTTTCGCGCACCTCCCATACCTTCCCCAATATCGCTGTGTTTTCACGCACCTCTCATAAATTCTGTTATAACGTTGTATTTTTTCGCACCTCTCATAACTTCTCCTATATCACTGTATTTTTGCGCAGCTCTTATACCTTCCCCTATATTGTGGTGTTTTCATGCACATCTCATATCGTCCCCTATATCGCTCTGTTTTTGTGCACCTGTCATACCTCCCCCTATATCGCTGTGCCTTGCGCACCTCTCATACATTCCCCTATATAGCTGTCTTTTCGCGCACATCCCATAGATTCACCTTTATCGCTGTGTTATTACTCATCTCTCAGAGCTTCCCCTATATCGCCGTGTTTTTGCGCACCTCTCATAACTTACCCTATATCGCCGTGTTGTTATGCATATCTCATAACGTCCTCTATATCGCTGTGTATTCGCGCACCTCCCATAGCATCCCTTATATCGCTGTGCCTTCACTCACCTCTCATACCTTCCCAAATATCGCCCTTTTTTCGTGCACCACCCATTCCTTCACCTATATCGCTGTTTTCGTGCACCTCTCATACCTTCTCCTATATCGCTGTACCTTCGTGAACCTCTCATACCGTCCCCTATATCGCCGTATTTTCATGCACATCTCATAACGTCCCCTATATCGCTATGTTTTCGCGCACTTCCCCTATATCGCCCTGTTTTCGCACTCCTCTCATACCTTCCCCTATATCAATGTGTTTTCACGCTGCTCTCATACCTTCCCCTGTATCACTGTGTTTTCGCACACCTCTCATGGCTTCCCGACTATCGCCGTGTATTCATGCACATCTCATAGCTTTCCCTATATCGCTGTGTTTTCGCTCACCTCTCATACCTTCCCCTATATCGATGTATTTTTGCGCACATCTCATAACATACCCTATATCGCTGTGTATTCGCGCACCTCCCACACCATCCTCTATATCACTGGGCCTTCGCGCACCTCTCATGCATTCCCGTATATCGCTGTGTTTTCGCACTCCTCTCATACCTTCCCCAATATCACTGTGTTTTCGCGCAGATCTCATACCTTCCCCTATATCGCTGTGCTTTCGCACACCTCTCAGGGCTTCCCGACTATCGCCATGTATTCATGCACATCTCATACCTTCCCCTATATCGCCGTGTTTTCGCGCACCTCTCATGGCTTCCCGACTATCGCCGGGTATTCATGCACATCTCATACCATCCCCTATATCGCTGTGCCTTCCTGTACCTCTCATATCTTCCCCTATATCGTTGTGTTTTCATGCACATCTCATACCGTCTCCTATATCGCTGTGTTTTCACGCACATCCCATAGCATCCCCTATATCACTGTGCCTTCGTGTACCTCTCATATCTTCCCCTATATCGCTGTGTTTTCTATCACCTCTCATATCTTCCACTATATCGCTGTGTTTTCACACACCTCTCATAACTTCTCCTATATCGCTGTGTTTTTGTGCACCTCTTATATCTTCCCTAATATCGCTGCGTTTTCATGTACATCTCATAACGTCCACTATATCGCTGTGTATTCACGCACCTCCCATAGCATCCCGTATATCGCTGTGCCTTGCGCACCTCTCATACCTTCCCCAATATCACTGTCTTTTCGCGCACATCCCATAGATTCAACTTTATCGCTGTGTTATTGCACACCACTCATAGCTTCCCCTATATTGCCGTGTTTTTGCTCACCTCTCATAGCTTCCCCTATATCGCCGTGTTTTCACTCACCTCTCATGTCTTCACCTAGATCGCTATGTTTTCACTCCTCTCATTACTTCCCCTATATCGCTGTGATTTCTCGCACCTCTGATACATTCTCCCATATCGCCGTGTTTTCCCGCACCTCTCATAGCTTCCTCTATATCGCCGTGTTTTCATACACATCTCATTCCGTCCCCTATATCACTGTGTTTTCGCGCACATCCCAAGGCATCCCTTATGTCGCTGTGCCTTCGTGTACCTCTCATAACTTCCCCTATATCGCCCTGTTTTTGCGCACCTCCTATACATTCCCCTATATCGCTGCGTTTTCGTGCACCTCTCATATCTTCACCTATATCGCTGTGTTTTCATGCACATCTCATAACGTCCCCTATATCGCTGTGCTTTCTCGCACCTCTGATACATTCCCCTGTATCTCTGTGTTTTCGCGCACCCCTCATAATTTCCCCTATATCGCCGTGTTTTGGCGCACGTCCCATAGCGTCCCCTATATCGCTGTGTTTTCGGGCACCTCTCATACATTCCCCTATATCGCCCTGTTTTTGCGCACATCCCATAGCTTCCACTATATCGCCCTGTTTTCGCGCACCTCTCATATCTTGCCCTATATTGCTGTGTTTTCACGCACCTCTCATAAATTCTGTTATAACGCTGTATTTTTTCGCACCTCTCATAACTTCCACTATATTGCCGTGTTTTCATGCACATCTCCTAACGTCCCCTATATCGCTGTGTATTCGTGCACCTTCCATAGCACCCCTATATAACTGTGCCTTCACGTACCTCTCATACTTTCCCCTATATAGCCCTGTTTTCGCTCACTTCCCATAACTTCCACGATATCGCTATGTTTTCGTGCACCTCTCATTCCTTCCACGGTATCGCTGTGTTGTCACCCACCTCTCATAACTTCACCTATATCGCTGTGTTATTGCACACCTCTCATACCTTCCCCTACATCGCTGTGTTTTCGCGCACCTCCCATAGCTTTGTTAAGATCGCTATGTTTTCGCTCCTCTCATTATTTCCCCTATATCACTGTGCTTTCACGCACATCCCATAGCGTCCCCTATATCGCTGTGTTTTTGGGCACCTCTCATACCTTCCAATATATCGCCCTGTTTTCGCGCACCTCTTATACCTTCCCCTATATCGCTGTGTTTTCGTGCAGCTCTCATACCTTCCCTTATATCACTGTATTTCTGCGCACATCTCATACCTTCCCCTATATTGATGTGTTTTCATGCACATCTCATAACGTCCCCTATATCGCCCTGTTTTCCCGCATCTCCCATACCTTCCCCTATATTTTGTGTTTTCGTTCACCTCTCATACCTTTCCCTATATAGTTGTATTTTCACGCACCTCTCATAACTTCTCCTATATCGCTGTACTTTTGCGCACATCTCATACCTTCCCCTATATTGCCGTGTCTTCATGCACATCTCATAACCTCCCCTATATCACTGTGCATTCGCGCACCTCCCGTAGCATACCCTATATCACTGTGCCTTCCCGCACCTCTCATACCTTCCCCTATATCGCCCTGTTTTCGCGCACCTCCCATACCTTCCCCGATTTCGCTGTGTTTTCGTGCACCTCCCATAGCTTTGCCTACATCGCTGTTTTCGCGCACAGCCCATAGCTTCACCTTGATTGCTGTGTTATTGCTCACCTCTCATAGCTTCCCCTATATCGCCGTGTTTTCACGCACCTCTCATGTCTTCCCCTATATCGCCATGTTTTCACGCACCTCGCATGTCTTCACCTATATCGCTATGTTTTTGCTCCTATCATTACTACCCCTATATCGCTGTGTTTTCTCGCACCTCTGATACATTCCCCTGTATTGACATGTTTTCGCGCACCTCTTACAATTTCCCCTATATTGCCGTGTTCTCGCACACCTCTCATACCTTCCCCTATATCACTGTTTTTTTGCATACGTCCCATAGCGTCCCCTATATCGCTGTGTTTTCTCGCACCTCTGATACATTCCCCTGTATCGCCGTGCTTTCGCGCACATCCCATAGCTTCCACTGTATTGCCCTGTTTTTGCGCACCTCTCAAGTCTTCCCCTATATCACGGTGTTTTCGCGCACCTCTCATACCTTCCACTATATTGCTCTGTTTTTGCACACCTCTCATACCTTCCCCCATATCGCTGTCTTTTCACGCACCTCTCATAACTTCTCCTATATTCCTGCATTTTTGCGCACCTCTCATAACTTTCCCCATATTGCTGTGTTTTTATGCACATCTCATAACGTCCTCATATCACTGTGTAGTCGCGCACCTCCCATAGCCTCCCACATATTGCTGTGCCTTCGCGCACTTCTCATACCTTCGCCTATATCACCCTGTTTTTGCACACTTCCCATTCATTCTCCTGTCGCTGTGTTTTTGTGAACCTCTCATACCTTCCTCTATATAGCTGTGTTTTTGCGCACATCCCATAGATTCACCTTTATCACTGTGTTATTGCTCACCTCTCATAGCTTCCACTATATTGTCCTGCTTTCACGCACCTCTCATTACTTCCCCTATATCACTGTGTTTTCGCGCACCTCCCATAGCATCCCCTATATTGCTTTGTCTTTGCACTACTCTCATACCTTCCCCTATATCGCCCTGTTTTCAAGCACCTTCCATAACTTCCCCTATATCGCTGTGTTTTCGTGCACCTTTCATACCCCCTCCTATATCGCTGTGTTTTGACGCACCTCTCATAACTTCTCCTATATTGCTGTATTTTTGCGCACCTCTCATAACTTCCTCTATATCACCGTGTTTTTCTGCACATCCCATAACGTCCCCTATATCGCTGTGTATTCGCGCACATCCCATAGAATCCCCTATATCGCTGTGCCTTCGCGCACCTCTCATACTTCCCCTATATCGCCCTGTTTTCGCGCACCTCTCATTCCTTCCCCTATATCGCTGTGTTTTTGTGCACCACTCATACATTCCCCTATATCGCTGTGTTTTCACACACCTCTCATAACTTCTCCTATATCACTGTGTTTTTGTGCACTTCTTATTTCTTCCCTAATATCGCTGCGTTTTAATGCACATCTCATAACGTCCCCTATATCGCTGTGTATTCACGCACCTCCTATAGCATCCCCTATATCGCTGTGCCTTGCGCACCTCTCATACCTTCCCCTATGTCGCTGTCTTTACGCGCACATCCCATAGATTCAACTTTATCGCTGTGTTATTGCACACCTCTCACAGCTTCACCTATATCGCCGTGTTTTTGCTCACCTCTCATAGCTTCCCCTATATCGCCGTCTTTTCGCGCACATCTCATGTCTTCACCTAGATCGCTATGTTTTCGCTCTTCTCATTACTTCCCCTATATCGCTGTGCTTTCTCGCACCTCTGATACATTCTCCCATATCGCCGTATTTTCGCGCACCTCTCATAGCATCCCCTATATCGCCGTGTTTTCATGCACATCTCATGCCGTCTCCTATATCACTGTGTTTTCACGCACATCCCATAGCATCCCCGATATCGCTGTGGCTTCGTGTACCTCTCATATCTTCCCCAATATCACTGTGTTTTCATGCACATCTCATAACGTCCCCTATTTCGCTGGCCTTTCTCGCACCTCTGATACATTCCCCTGTATCGCCGTGTTTTCGCGCGCCTCTCATTCCTTCCCCTATATCGCTGTGTTTTCGGGCACCTCTCATACCTTCCCCTATATCGCACTGTTTTCACGCTTATCCCATAGCTTCCACTATATCGCCCTGTTTTCGCGAACCTCCCATTCATTCTCCTATATTGTTGTGCTTTTGTGAACCTCTCATACCTTCCCTAATATCGCTGCGTTTTCATGCACATCTCATAACGTCCCCTATATCGCTGTGTATTCACGCATCTCCCATAGCATCCCCTATATTGCTGTGCCTTGCGCACCTCGCATACCTTCCCCTATATCGCTGTCTTTTTGCGCACATCCCATAGATTCACCTTCATCGCTGTGTTATTGCTCACCTCTCATAACTTCCCCTATATCGCCGTGTTTTTGCTCACCTCTCATAGCTTCCACTATATTGCCCTGCTTTCGCGCACCCCTCATGTCTTCCACTATATCACTGTGTATTCGCGCACCTCCCATAACATCCCCTATATCGCTGCGCCTTCGCACACCTCTCATACCTTCCCCTATATTGCTGTTTTTTCACGCACCTCTCATAACTTCTCCTATATCGCTGCAATTTTGCGCACCTCTCATAACTTCCCTTATATTACCGTGTTTTCATGCACATCCCATAGAATCACCTTTATCACTGTGTTTTATCACCTATATCACCTTTATCACCTATATCGCCGTGTTTTTGCTCACCTCTCATAGCTTCCACTATATTGCCCTGCTTTCACGCCCCTCTCTTGTCTTCCCCTTTATCACTGTGTTTTCGCGCACCTCCCATAGCATCCCCTATATTGCTGTGCCTTCGCACTCTTCTCATACCTTCCCGTATATCGCCCTGTTTTCACGCTCCTCTCATTCCTTCCCCTATATCGCTGTGTTTTCTTGCACTTCTCATATCTTCCCCCAAATCGCTGTGTTTTCACACACCTCTCATAACTTCTCCTATATCGCTGTGTTTTTGTGCACCTCTTATATCTTCCCTAATATCGCTGCGTTTTCATGCACATCTCATAACGTCCCCTATATCGCTGTGTATTCACGCACTTCCCATAGCATCCCCAATATCGCTGTGCCTTGCGCACCTCTTATATCTTCCCCTATATCGCTGTCTTTTCGCGCACATACCATAGATTCAACTTTATCGCTGTGTTATTGCACACAACTCATAGCTTCCCCAATATCGCCGTGTTTTTGCGCACCCCTCATAGCTTCCCCTAGATGTCGTGTTTTCACGCACCTCTGATGTATTCTGCCATATCGCCGTGTTTTCACGCACCTCTCATAGCTTCCTCTATATCGCCGTGTTTTCATACACATCTCATTCCGTCCCTTATATCACTGTGTTTTCGCGCACATCCCATAACATCCCTTATATCGCTGTGCCTTCGTGTACCTCTCATATCTTCCCCTATATCGCCCTGTTTTTGCGCACCTCCTATACATTCCCCTATATCGCTGTGTTTTCGTGCACCTCTCATATCTTCACCTATATCGCTGTGTTTTCATGCACATCTCATAACGTCCCCTATATCGCTGTGCTTTCTCGCACCTCTGATACATTCCCCTGTATCTCCGTGTTTTCGCGCACCTCTAATAATTTCCCCTATATCGCTATGTTTTGGCACACGTCCCATCGCGTTCCCTATATCGCTGTGTTTTCTGGCACCTCTCATACCTTCCCCTATATCGCCCTGTTTTCGCGCACATCCCATAGCTTCCACTATATTGCCCTGTTTTCGCGCACCTCTCATACCATCCCCTATATCGCCCTGTTTTCGCGCACCTCCCATTCCTTTAACTATATCGCTGTGTTTTCGTGCACCTCTCATTCCTTCCACTATATCGCTGTGTTGTCACCCACCTCTCATATCTTCCCCTATATCGCCCTGTTTTTGCGCACCTCCTATACATTCCCCTATATCGCTGTGTTTTCGTGCACCTCTCATATCTTCACCTATATCGCTGTGTTTTCATGCACATCTCATAACGTCCCCTATATCGCTGTGCTTTCTCGCACCTCTGATACATTCCCCTGTATCTCCGTGTTTTCGCGCACCTCTAATAATTTCCCCTATATCGCCATGTTTTGGCACAAGTCCCATCGCGTCCCCTAAATCGCTGTGTTTTCTGGCACCTCTCATACCTTCCCCTATATCGCCCTGTTTTCGCGCACATCCCATAGCTTCCACTATATTGCTCTGTTTTCGCGCACCTCTCATACCATCCCCTATATCGCCCTGTTTTCGCGCACCTCCCATTCCTTCCACTATATCGCTGTGTTTTCACGCACCTCTCATGGCTTCCCCAACATAGCCGTGTATACATGCACATCTCGTACCGTCCCCTTTATCGCTGTGTTTTCGCGCACCTCCCATAGCTTCGCTGACATCGCTATGTTTTCACTCCTCTCATTACTTCCCCTATATCACTGTGCTTTCGTGCACGTCCCATAGTGTTGCCTATATTGCTGTGTTTTCGGGCACCTCTCATATCTTCCGCTATATTGCCCTGTTTTCGCGCACCTCCCTAACCTTCCCCTATATCACCCTGTTTTCGCGCACCTCCCTAACCTTCCCCTATATCGCCCTGTTTTCGCGCACCTCCCATACCTCCCCCTTTATTGCTGTGTTTTCGTGCACCTCTCATACCTTCCCCTATATCGCTGTGTTTTCGCACACCTGTCATTGTCCCCTGACTATCGCCGTGTATTCATGCACATCTCATACCGTCCCCTATATCGCTGTGTTTTCGCGCACCTCCATTAGCAACCCCTATATCGCTGTGCCTTGCGCACCTCTCATACCTTCCCCTATATCGCTGTCTTTTCGCGCACATCCCATAGATTAACCTTTATCGCTTTGTTATTCCTCATCTCTCATAGATTCCCCTATATCGCCGGGTTTTTGCTCACCTCTCATAGCTTCCACTATATTGCCCAGTATTCACGCACCTCTCATGTCTTCCCCTATATCACTGTGTTTTCGCACACCTCTCATAGCTTCCCCTATATCGCCGTGTTTTCATGCACATCTCATACCGTCTCCTATATCACTGTGTTTTCGCGCACATCCCATAGCATCCCCTATATCGCTGTGCCTTCGTGTACCTCTCATATCTTCCCCTATATCGCTGTGTTTTCATGCGCATCTCATAACGTCCCCTATATCGCTGTGCTTTCTCGCACCTCTGATACATTCCCCTGTGTCGCCGTGTTTTTGCGCACCTCTCATAATTTCCCCTATATCGCCGTGTTTTCGCGCACCTCTCATTCCTTCCCCTATATCGCTGTGTTTTCGTGCACCTCTCATACCTTCCCCTATATCGCTGTGTTTTCACACACCTCTCATAACTTCTCTTATATCGCTGTGTTTTTGTTCACCTCTTATATCATCCCTAATATCGCTGCGTTTTAATGCACGTCTGATAACGTCCCCTATATCGCTGTGTATTCACGCACCTCCCATATCATCCCCTATATCGCTGTACCTTGCGCACCTCTCATACCTTCCCCTATATCGCTGTCTTTTCGCGCACCTCCCATAGCTTCAACTTTATCGCTGTGTTATTGCACACCTCTCACAGCTTCCCCTATATCGCCGTGTTTTTGCTCACCTTTCATAGCTTCGCCTATGTTGCCGTGTTTTCGAGCACCTCTCATGTCTTCACCTAGATCGCTATGTTTTCGCTCCTCTCATTACTTCCCCTATATCGCTGTGTTTTCTTGCACCTCTGATACATTCTCCCATATCGCCGTGTTTTCGCACACGTCTCATACCTTCCCCAATATTGCCGTGTATTCATGCACATCTCATACCGTCCCTTATATCGCCGTGCTTTCGCGCACCTCTCATACCTTCCCTATATCACTGTGTTTTCACACACCTCTCATAACTTCCCCTATATCGATGCGTTTTTGTGCACCTCTCATAACTTCCCTAATATCGCTGCGTTTTCATGCACATCTCATCAGTCCCCTATAGCGCTGTGTATTCACGCACCACCCATAGCATCCCCTGTATCGCTGTGCCTTGCTCACCTCTCATAGCTTCCCCTATATCGCTGTCTTTTCGCGCACATCCCATAGATTCACCTTTATCGCTGTGTTATTGCTCACCTCTCATAGCTTCCCCCATATCTCCGTGTCTTTGCGCACATCTCAAGTCTTCACTTAGATCGCTATGTTTTCGCTCCTCTAAATACTTCCCCTATATCGCTCTGTTTTCTCGCACATCTGATACACTCTCCCATATCGCCGTGTTTTCGCACACCTCTCATAATTTACCCTATATCGCCGTGTTCTCGCACACCTCTCATACCTTCCCCTATATCACTGTGTTTTCACGAACGTCCCATTGCGTCCCCTATATGGCTGTGTTTTCACGCACCTCTCATAACTTCCCCTATATCGTCCTGTTTTCGCGCACCTCCCATACCTTCCCTTTTATCGTTGTGTTTTCGTGCACCTCTCATACCTTCCCCTATATTGCTGTGTTTTCGCGCATCTCTCATGGCTTCCCCAATATTGCCATGTATTCATGCACATCTCATACCGTCCCTTATATCGCTGTGCTTTCGCGCACCTCCCATAGCTACGCCCGCGTCATTGTGTTTTCGCGCACCTCTCATACCTTCCCCTATATCGCTGTCTTTTTGCGCACATCCCATAGCTTCATCTTTATCACTGTGTTATTGCTCACCTCTCATAGCTTCCCCTATATCACTGTGTTTTCACGCACCTCTCATGCCTTCACCTATATCGCTATGTTTTCGCTCCTGTCATTACTTCCATTATATCGCAGTGTTTTCTCACACCTCTGATACATTCCCCTGTATCGCCTTGTTGTCACGCACCTCTTATAATTTCCCCTACATCGCTGTATTCTTGCACACCTCTCATACCTTCCCCTATATCACTGTGTTTTCGCGCACGTCCCATAGCGTCCCCTATATAGCTGTGTTTTTGGACATCTCTCATACCTTCCCCTATATCGCCATGATTTCGCGCACCAACCATAGCTTCCACTATATTGCCCTGTTTTCGCGCACCTCTCACGTATTCCACTACATTGCTGTGTTTTCTGGCACTACTGATGCATTCCCCTGTAAGGCCAAGTTTTCGCGCACCTGGCATACTTTCCCCTATATCGCCGTGTTTACGCGCACCTCTCATACCTCCCCCTATATCGCCACATTTTTATGCACATCTCGTCCCGTCTCCTACATCGCTGTGTTTTTGCGCACCTACCATAGCATCACCTATATCGAATGTGCCTTCGTGCACCTCTCATACCTTCCCCTATATCGCCGTATTTTCATGCACATCTCATAACATCCCCTATATCACTGGGTTTTTACGCACCTCTTACAACTTCCCCTATATCGCCCTGCTTTCGAGCACCTCCCATACCTTCCCCTATATCGCTGTGTTTTCGTGCACCTCTCATACCTCCCCCTATATTGCTGTGTTTTCGCGCATCTCTCATGGCTTCCCCAATATTGCCGTGTATTCATGCACATCTCATACCGTCCCTTATATCGCCGTGCTTTCGCGCACCTCTCATACCTTCCCTATATCACTGTGTTTTCACACACCTCTCATAACTTCCCCTATATCGATGCGTTTTTGTGCACCTCTCATAACTTCCCTAATATCGCTGCGTTTTCATGCACATCTCATCAGTCCCCTATAGCGCTGTGTATTCACGCACCACCCATAGCATCCCCTGTATCGCTGTGCCTTGCGCACCTCTCATAGCTTCCCCTATATCGCTGTCTTTTCGCGCACATCCCATAGATTCACCTTTATCGCTGTGTTATTGCTCACCTCTCATAGCTTCCCCCATATCTCCGTGTCTTTGCGCACATCTCATGTCTTCACTTAGATCGCTATGTTTTCGCTCCTCTAAATACTTCCCCTATATCGCTCTGTTTTCTCGCACATCTGATACACTCTCCCATATCGCCGTGTTTTCGCACACCTCTCATAATTTACCCTATATCGCCGTGTTCTCGCACACCTCTCATACCTTCCCCTATATCACTGTGTTTTCACGAACGTCCCATTGCGTCCCCTATATGGCTGTGTTTTCACGCACCTCTCATAACTTCCCCTATATCACCCCGCTTTCGAGCACCTCCCATACGTTCCCCTATATCGCTGTGTTTTCGTGTACCACTCATACCTCCCCCTATATTGCTGTGTTTTCACGCACCTCTAATAACTTCTCCTATATTGATGTATTATTGCGCACCTCTCATAACCTCCCTAATATCGCTGCGTTTTCATGCACATCTCATCACGTCCGCTATATCGCTGTGTATTCACGCACATCCCATCGCATCCCCTATATCGAATGTGCCTTCGTGCACCTCTCATACCTTCCCCTATATCGCCGTGTTTTCATGCACATCTCATAACATCTCCTATATCACTGGGTTTTTACGCACCTCTCATAACTTCCCCTATATCGCCCTGCTTTCGAGCACCTCCCATACCTTCCCCTATATCGCTGTGTTTTCATGCACCTCTCATAACTTCTCCTATATCGATGCGTTTTTGTGCACCTCTCATAAATTCCCTAATATCGCTGCGTTTTCATGCACATCTCATCACGTCCCCTATATCGCTATGTTTTCACGCACTTCCCCTATATCGCCCTGTTTTCGCACTCCTCTCATACCTTCCCCTCTATCAATGTGTTTTCACGCTGCTCTCATACCTTCCCCTATATCGCTGTGTTTTCTATCACCTCTCATATCTTCCACTATATCGCTGTGTTTTCACACACCTCTCATAACTTCTCCTATATCGCTGTGTTTTTGTGCACCTCTTATATCTTCCCTAATATCGCTGCGTTTTCATGTACATCTCATAACGTCCACTATATCGCTGTGTATTCACGCACCTCCCATAGCATCCCGTATATCGCTGTGCCTTGCGCACCTCTCATACCTTCCCCAATATCGCTGTCTTTTCGCGCACATCCCATAGATTCAACTTTATCGCTGTGTTATTGCACACCACTCATAGCTTCCGCTATATTGCCGTGTTTTTGCTCACCTCTCATAGCTTCCCCTATATCGCCGTGTTTTCACTCACCTCTCATGTCTTCACCTAGATCGCTATGTTTTCACTCCTCTCATTACTTCCCCTATATCGCTGTGATTTCTCGCACCTCTGATACATTCTCCCATATCGCCGTGTTTTCCCGCACCTCTTATACCTTCCCCTATATCGTTGTGTTTTCGTGCAGCTCTCATACCTTCCCTTATATCACTGTATTTCTGCGCACATCTCATACCTTCCCCTATATTGATGTGTCTTCATGCACATCTCATAACCTCCCCTATATCACTGTGCATTCGCGCACCTCCCGTAGCATACCCTATATCACTGTGCCTTCCCGCACCTCTCATACCTTCCCCTATATCGCCCTGTTTTCGCGCACCTCTCATGTCTTCACCGAGATCGCTATGTTTTTGCTCCTCTCATTACTTCCCCTATATCGCTGTGTTTTCTCGCACGTCTGATACATTCTCCCGTATCGCCGTGTTTTCGCGCTCCTCTCATAATTTCCCCTATATCGCCGTGTTCTCACACATCTCTCATACCTTCCCCTGTATCACTGTTTTTTTGCGCATGTCCCATAGCGTCCCCTATATCGCTGTGTTTTCTCGCACCTCTGATACATTCCCCTGTATCGCTGTGGTTTCGCGCACATCCCATAGGTTCCACTATATTGCCCTGTTTTTGCGCACCTCTCATGTCTTCCCCTATATCACGGTGTTTTCGCGCACCTCTCATAGCATCCCCTATATCGCTGTGCCTTCGAGCACTTCTCATAGCTTCCCCAATATCGCCCTGTTTTCGCGCACCTCCCATACCTTCCCCAATATCGCTGTGTTTTCGTGCACCTCTCATACCTTCCCTTTTATCGCTGTGTTTTCACACACCTCTCATAACTTCTCCTATATCACTGTATTTTTGCGCAGCTCTTATACCTTCCCCTATATTGTGGTGTTTTCATGCACATCTCATATCGTCCCCTATATCGCTCTGTTTTTGTGCACCTGTCATACCTCCCCCTATATCGCTGTGCCTTGCGCACCTCTCATACATTCCCCTATATAGCTGTCTTTTCGCGCACATCCCATAGATTCACCTTTATCGCTGTGTTATTACTCATCTCTCAGAGCTTCCCCTATATCGCCGTGTTTTTGCGCACCTCTCATAACTTACCCTATATCGCCGTGTTGTTATGCATATCTCATAACGTCCTCTATATCGCTGTGTATTCGCGCACCTCCCATAGCATCCCTTATATCGCTGTGCCTTCGCTCACCTCTCATACCTTCCCAAATATCGCCCTTTTTTCGTGCACCACCCATTCCTTCACCTATATCGCTGTTTTCGTGCACCTCTCATACCTTCTCCTATATCGCTGTACCTTCGTGAACCTCTCATACCGTCCCCTATATCGCCGTATTTTCATGCACATCTCATAACGTCCCCTATATCGCTATGTTTTCACGCACTTCCCCTATATCGCCCTGTTTTCGCACTCCTCTCATACCTTCCCCTATATCAATGTGTTTTCACGCTGCTCTCATACCTTCCCCTGTATCACTGTGTTTTCGCACACCTCTCATGGCTTCCCGACTATCGCCGTGTATTCATGCACATCTCATAGCTTTCCCTATATCGCTGTGTTTTCGCTCACCTCTCATACCTTCCCCTATATCGATGTATTTTTGCGCACATCTCATAACATACCCTATATCGCTGTGTATTCGCGCACCTCCCACACCATCCTCTATATCACTGGGCCTTCGCGCACCTCTCATGCATTCCCGTATATCGCTGTGTTTTCGCACTCCTCTCATACCTTCCCCAATATCACTGTGTTTTCGCGCAGATCTCATACCTTCCCCTATATCGCTGTGCTTTCGCACACCTCTCAGGGCTTCCCGACTATCGCCATGTATTCATGCACATCTCATACTTTCCCCTATATCGCCGTGTTTTCGCGCACCTCTCATGGCTTCCCGACTATCGCCGGGTATTCATGCACATCTCATACCATCCCCTATATCGCTGTGCCTTCCTGTACCTCTCATATCTTCCCCTATATCGTTGTGTTTTCATGCACATCTCATACCGTCTCCTATATCGCTGTGTTTTCACGCACATCCCATAGCATCCCCTATATCACTGTGCCTTCGTGTACCTCTCATATCTTCCCCTATATCGCTGTGTTTTCTATCACCTCTCATATCTTCCACTATATCGCTGTGTTTTCACACACCTCTCATAACTTCTCCTATATCGCTGTGTTTTTGTGCACCTCTTATATCTTCCCTAATATCGCTGCGTTTTCATGTACATCTCATAACGTCCACTATATCGCTGTGTATTCACGCACCTCCCATAGCATCCCGTATATCGCTGTGCCTTGCGCACCTCTCATACCTTCCCCAATATCGCTGTCTTTTCGCGCACATCCCATAGATTCAACTTTATCGCTGTGTTATTGCACACCACTCATAGCTTCCCCTATATTGCCGTGTTTTTGCTCACCTCTCATAGCTTCCCCTATATCGCCGTGTTTTCACTCACCTCTCATGTCTTCACCTAGATCGCTATGTTTTCACTCCTCTCATTACTTCCCCTATATCGCTGTGATTTCTCGCACCTCTGATACATTCTCCCATATCGCCGTGTTTTCCCGCACCTCTCATAGCTTCCTCTATATCGCCGTGTTTTCATACACATCTCATAAGTTCCCCTATATTGCCGGGTTTGCGCGCACGTCCCATAGCCTCCCCTATATCGCTGTGTTTTCGTGTACCTCTCATACCTTCCCCTATATCGCCCTGTTTTTGCGCACCTCCTATACATTCCCCTATATCGCTGCGTTTTCGTGCACCTCTCATATCTTCACCTATATCGCTGTGTTTTCATGCACATCTCATATCGTCCCCTATATCGCTGTGCTTTCTCGCACCTCTGATACATTCCCCTGTATCTCTGTGTTTTCGCGCACCCCTCATAATTTCCCCTATATCGCCGTGTTTTGGCGCACGTCCCATAGCGTCCCCTATATCGCTGTGTTTTCGGGCACCTCTCATACATTCCCCTATATCGCCCTGTTTTTGCGCACATCCCATAGCTTCCACTATATCGCCCTGTTTTCGCGCACCTCTCATATCTTGCCCTATATTGCTGTGTTTTCACGCACCTCTCATAAATTCTGTTATAGCGCTGTATTTTTTCGCACCTCTCATAACTTCCACTATATTGCCGTGTTTTCATGCACATCTCCTAACGTCCCCTATATCGCTGTGTATTCGTGCACCTTCCATAGCACCCCTATATAACTGTGCCTTCACGTACCTCTCATACTTTCCCCTATATAGCCCTGTTTTCGCTCACTTCCCATAACTTCCACGATATCGCTATGTTTTCGTGCACCTCTCATTCCTTCCACGGTATCGCTGTGTTGTCACCCACCTCTCATAACTTCACCTATATCGCTGTGTTATTGCACACCTCTCATACCTTCCCCTACATCGCTGTGTTTTCGCGCACCTCCCATAGCTTTGTTAAGATCGCTATGTTTTCGCTCCTCTCATTATTTCCCCTATATCACTGTGCTTTCACGCACATCCCATAGCGTCCCCTATATCGCTGTGTTTTTGGGCACCTCTCATACCTTCCAATATATCGCCCTGTTTTCGCGCACCTCTTATACCTTCCCCTATATCGCTGTGTTTTCGTGCAGCTCTCATACCTTCCCTTATATCACTGTATTTCTGCGCACATCTCATACCTTCCCCTATATTGATGTGTTTTCATGCACATCTCATAACGTCCCCTATATCGCCCTGTTTTCCCGCATCTCCCATACCTTCCCCTATATTTTGTGTTTCGTTCACCTCTCATACCTTTCCCTATATAGTTGTATTTTCACGCACCTCTCATAACTTCTCCTATATCGCTGTACTTTTGCGCACATCTCATACCTTCCCCTATATTGCCGTGTCTTCATGCACATCTCATAACCTCCCCTATATCACTGTGCATTCGCGCACCTCCCGTAGCATACCCTATATCACTGTGCCTTCCCGCACCTCTCATACCTTCCCCTATATCGCCCTGTTTTCGCGCACCTCCCATACCTTCCCCGATTTCGCTGTGTTTTCGTGCACCTCCCATAGCTTTGCCTACATCGCTGTTTTCGCGCACAGCCCATAGCTTCACCTTGATTGCTGTGTTATTGCTCACCTCTCATAGCTTCCCCTATATCGCCGTGTTTTCACGCACCTCTCATGTCTTCCCCTATATCGCCATGTTTTCACGCACCTCGCATGTCTTCACCTATATCGCTATGTTTTTGCTCCTATCATTACTACCCCTATATCGCTGTGTTTTCTCGCACCTCTGATACATTCCCCTGTATTGACATGTTTTCGCGCACCTCTTACAATTTCCCCTATATTGCCGTGTTCTCGCACACTTCTCATACCTTCCCCTATATCACTGTTTTTTTGCATACGTCCCATAGCGTCCCCTATATCGCTGTGTTTTCTCGCACCTCTGATACATTCCCCTGTATCGCCGTGCTTTCGCGCACATCCCATAGCTTCCACTGTATTGCCCTGTTTTTGCGCACCTCTCAAGTCTTCCCCTATATCACGGTGTTTTCGCGCACCTCTCATACCTTCCACTATATTGCTCTGTTTTTGCACACCTCTCATACCTTCCCCCATATCGCTGTCTTTTCACGCACCTCTCATAACTTCTCCTATATTCCTGCATTTTTGCGCACCTCTCATAACTTTCCCCATATTGCTGTGTTTTTATGCACATCTCATAACGTCCTCATATCACTGTGTAGTCGCGCACCTCCCATAGCCTCCCACATATTGCTGTGCCTTCGCGCACTTCTCATACCTTCGCCTATATCACCCTGTTTTTGCACACTTCCCATTCATTCTCCTGTCGCTGTGTTTTTGTGAACCTCTCATACCTTCCTCTATATAGCTGTGTTTTTGCGCACATCCCATAGATTCACCTTTATCACTGTGTTATTGCTCACCTCTCATAGCTTCCACTATATTGTCCTGCTTTCACGCACCTCTCATTACTTCCCCTATATCACTGTGTTTTCGCGCACCTCCCATAGCATCCCCTATATTGCTTTGTCTTTGCACTACTCTCATACCTTCCCCTATATCGCCCTGTTTTCAAGCACCTTCCATAACTTCCCCTATATCGCTGTGTTTTCGTGCACCTTTCATACCCCCTCCTATATCGCTGTGTTTTGACGCACCTCTCATAACTTCTCCTATATTGCTGTATTTTTGCGCACCTCTCATAACTTCCTCTATATCACCGTGTTTTTCTGCACATCCCATAACGTCCCCTATATCGCTGTGTATTCGCGCACATCCCATAGAATCCCCTATATCGCTGTGCTTTCGCGCACCCCTCATGTCTTCCACTATATCACTGTGTATTCGCGCACCTCCCATAACATCCCCTATATCGCTGCGCCTTCGCACACCTCTCATACCTTCCCCTATATTGCTGTTTTTTCACGCACCTCTCATAACTTCTCCTATATCGCTGCCTATCACGCACCTCTCATAACTTCCCTTATATTACCGTGTTTTCATGCACATCCCATAGAATCACCTTTATCACTGTGTTATTGCTCACTTCTTATAGCTTCCCCTATATCGCCGTGTTTTTGCTCACCTCTCATAGCTTCCACTATATTGCCCTGCTTTCACGCCCCTCTCTTGTCTTCCCCTATATCACTGTGTTTTCGCGCACCTCCCATAGCATCCCCTATATTGCTGTGCCTTCGCACTCTTCTCATACCTTCCCGTATATCGCCCTGTTTTCACGCTCCTCTCATTCCTTCCCCTATATCGCTGTGTTTTCTTGCACTTCTCATATCTTCCCCCAAATCGCTGTGTTTTCACACACCTCTCATAACTTCTCCTGTATCGCTGTGTTTTTGTGCACCTCTTATATCTTCCCTAATATCGCTGCGTTTTCATGCACATCTCATAACGTCCCCTATATCGCTGTGTATTCACGCACTTCCCATAGCATCCCCAATATCGCTGTGCCTTGCGCACCTCTTATATCTTCCCCTATATCGCTGTCTTTTCGCGCACATACCATAGATTCAACTTTATCGCTGTGTTATTGCACACAACTCATAGCTTCCCCAATATCGCCGTGTTTTTGCGCACCCCTCATAGCTTCCCCTAGATGTCGTGTTTTCACGCACCTCTGATGTATTCTGCCATATCGCCGTGTTTTCACGCACCTCTCATAGCTTCCTCTATATCGCCGTGTTTTCATACACATCTCATTCCGTCCCTTATATCACTGTGTTTTCGCGCACATCCCATAACATCCCTTATATCGCTGTGCCTTCGTGTACCTCTCATATCTTCCCCTATATCGCCCTGTTTTTGCGCACCTCCTATACATTCCCCTATATCGCTGTGTTTTCGTGCACCTCTCATATCTTCACCTATATCGCTGCGTTTTCATGCACATCTCATAACGTCCCCTATATCGCTGTGCTTTCTCGCACCTCTGATACATTCCCCTGTATCTCCGTGTTTTCGCGCACCTCTAATAATTTCCCCTATATCGCTATGTTTTGGCACACGTCCCATCGCGTTCCCTATATCGCTGTGTTTTCTGGCACCTCTCATACCTTCCCCTATATCGCCCTGTTTTCGCGCACATCCCATAGCTTCCACTATATTGCCCTGTTTTCGCGCACCTCTCATACCATCCCCTATATCGCCCTGTTTTCGCGCACCTCCCATTCCTTTAACTATATCGCTGTGTTTTCGTGCACCTCTCATTCCTTCCACTATATCGCTGTGTTGTCACCCACCTCTCATATCTTCCCCTATATCGCCCTGTTTTTGCGCACCTCCTATACATTCCCCTATATCGCTGTGTTTTCGTGCACCTCTCATATCTTCACCTATATCGCTGTGTTTTCATGCACATCTCATAACGTCCCCTATATCGCTGTGCTTTCTCGCACCTCTGATACATTCCCCTGTATCTCCGTGTTTTCGCGCACCTCTAATAATTTCCCCTATATCGCCATGTTTTGGCACAAGTCCCATCGCGTCCCCTAAATCGCTGTGTTTTCTGGCACCTCTCATACCTTCCCCTATATCGCCCTGTTTTCGCGCACATCCCATAGCTTCCACTATATTGCTCTGTTTTCGCGCACCTCTCATACCATCCCCTATATCGCCCTGTTTTCGCGCACCTCCCATTCCTTCCACTATATCGCTGTGTTTTCACGCACCTCTCATGGCTTCCCCAACATAGCCGTGTATACATGCACATCTCGTACCGTCCCCTTTATCGCTGTGTTTTCGCGCACCTCCCATAGCTTCGCTGACATCGCTATGTTTTCACTCCTCTCATTACTTCCCCTATATCACTGTGCTTTCGTGCACGTCCCATAGCGTTGCCTATATTGCTGTGTTTTCGGGCACCTCTCATATCTTCCACTATATTGCCCTGTTTTCGCGCACCTCCCTAACCTTCCCCTATATCGCCCTGTTTTCGCGCACCTCCCTAACCTTCCCCTATATCGCCCTGTTTTCGCGCACCTCCCATACCTCCCCCTTTATTGCTGTGTTTTCGTGCACCTCTCATACCTTCCCCTATATCGCTGTGTTTTCGCACACCTGTCATTGTCCCCTGACTATCGCCGTGTATTCATGCACATCTCATACCGTCCCCTATATCGCTGTGTTTTCGCGCACCTCCAATAGCAACCCCTATATCGCTGTGCCTTGCGCACCTCTCATACCTTCCCCTATATCGCTGTCTTTTCGCGCACATCCCATAGATTCACCTTTATCGCTTTGTTATTCCTCATCTCTCATAGATTCCCCTATATCGCCGGGTTTTTGCTCACCTCTCATAGCTTCCACTATATTGCCCAGTATTCACGCACCTCTCATGTCTTCCCCTATATCACTGTGTTTTCGCACACCTCTCATAGCTTCCCCTATATCGCCGTGTTTTCATGCACATCTCATACCGTCTCCTATATCACTGTGTTTTCGCGCACATCCCATAGCATCCCCTATATCGCTGTGCCTTCGTGTACCTCTCATATCTTCCCCTATATCGCTGTGTTTTCATGCGCATCTCATAACGTCCCCTATATCGCTGTGCTTTCTCGCACCTCTGATACATTCCCCTGTGTCGCCGTGTTTTTGCGCACCTCTCATAATTTCCCCTATATCGCCGTGTTTTCGCGCACCTCTCATTCCTTCCCCTATATCGCTGTGTTTTTGTTCACCTCTTATATCATCCCTAATATCGCTGCGTTTTAATGCACGTCTGATAACGTCCCCTATATCGCTGTGTATTCACGCACCTCCCATATCATCCCCTATATCGCTGTACCTTGCGCACCTCTCATACCTTCCCCTATATCGCTGTCTTTTCGCGCACCTCCCATAGATTCAACTTTATCGCTGTGTTATTGCACACCTCTCACAGCTTCCCCTATATCGCCGTGTTTTTGCTCACCTTTCATAGCTTCGCCTATGTTGCCGTGTTTTCGAGCACCTCTCATGTCTTCACCTAGATCGCTATGTTTTCGCTCCTCTCATTACTTCCCCTATATCGCTGTGTTTTCTCGCACCTCTGATACATTCTCCCATATCGCCGTGTTTTCGCACACGTCTCATACCTTCCCCTATATCGCTGTGTTTTCACGCACCTCTCATAACTTCTCCTATATTTCTGCATTTGTGTGCACCCCTCATAACATCCCCTATATCGCCATGCTTTCATGCACATCTCATAACGTCCCCTATATCACTGTGTAGTCGCGCACCTCCCATAGCATCCCTTATATTGCTGTGACATCGCATACCTCTCATACCTTCACCTATATCGCCCTGTTTTCGCGCACCTCCCATTCATTCTCCTATATTGCTTTGTTTTTGTGCACCTCTTATATCTTCCCTAATATCGCTGCGTTTTCGTGCACATCTCATAACGTCCCCGATATCGCTGTGTATTCACGCACCAACCGTAGCATCCCCTATATTGCTGTGCCTTCGTGCACCTCACATACCTTCCCCTATATTGTCCTGTATTCGCGCACCTCCCATAACATCCCCTATATCGCTGTGCCTTTGCGCACCACTCATACCTTCCCCTATATCGCTGTCTTTTCACGCACATCCCATAGATTCAACTTTATCGCTGTGTTATTGCACACCTCTTACAGCTTCCCCTACATCGCCGTGTTTTTGCTCACCTTTCATAGCTTCGCCTATATTGCCGTGTTTTCGCGCACCTCTCATGTCTTCACCTAGATCGCTATGTTTTCGCTCCTCTCATTACTTCCCCTATATCGCTGTGTTTTCTCGCACCTCTGATACATTCTCCCATATCGCCGTGTTTTCGCACACGTCTCATACCTTCCCCTATATCGCTGTGTTTTCACGCACCTCTCATAACTTCTCCTATATTGCTGCATTTTTGTGCACCCCTCATAACTTCCCCTATATCGCCGTGTTTTCATGCACATCTCATAACGTCCCCTATATCACTGTGTAGTCGCGCACCTCCCATAGCATCCCCTATATTGCTGTGACTTCGCATACCTCTCATACCTTCACCTATATCGCCCTGTTTTCGCACACCTCCCATTCATTCTCCTATATCGCTTTGTTTTTGTGCACCTCTTATATCTTCCCTAATATCGCTGCGTTTTCATGCACATCTCATAACGTCCCCTATATCGCTGTGTATTCACGCACCTCTCATACCTTCCCCTATATCTCTGTGTTTTCATGCACATCTCATAACGTCCCCTATATCGCTGTGCTTTCATGCACCTCGCATAACTTCCCCTATATCGCCCTGTTTTAGCACCTCTCATACCATCCCCTATATCACTGTGTTTTCATGCACCTCTCATAACTTCCCCTATATTGCTGTGTTTTCACACACCTGTCATTGTTTCCCGACTATCGCCGTGTATTCATGCACATCTCATACCATCCCCTATATCGCTGTGTTTTCGCGCACCTCTCATACATACCCCTATATCGCTGTCTTTTCGTGCATATCCCATAGCTTCACCTTTATCTCTGTGTTATTGCTCACCTCTCACAGCTTCCACTCTTTCGCCGTGTTTTCGCGCACCTCTCATGTCTTCACCTATATTGCTATGTTTTCACTCCTCTCATTGCTTCCCTTATATCGCTGTATTTTCTCGTACCTCTGATACATTCCCCAGTATCACCGTGTTTTCGCGCACCTCTCATAATTTCCCCTATATCGCCGTGTTTTCGCGCACGTCCCATAGCGTCGCCTATATCGCTCTGTTTTTGGGCACCTCTCATACCTTCCACTATATTGCCCTGTTTTCGCGCACTTCCCATACCTTGACCTATATCTCCCTGTTTTCACGCACCTCCCATACCTCCCCCTTTATTGCTGTGTTTTCGTGCACCTCTCATACCTTCCCCTATATCGCTGTGTTTTCGCACACCTGTCATTGTCTCCCGACTATCGCCGTGTATTCATGCACATCTCATACCATCCCCTATATCGCTGTGCCTTGCGCACCTCTCATACCTTCCCCTATATCGCTGTCTTTTCGCGCACATCCCATAGATTCACCTTTATCGCTTTGTTATTCCTCACCTCTCATAGATTCCCCTATATCGCCGGGTTTTTGCTCACCTCTCATAGCTTCAACTATATTGCCCTGTATTCACGCACTTCTCATGTCTTCCCCTATATCACTGTGTTTTCGCGCAGCTCCCATAGCATCCCCTATATTGCTGTGCCTTCGCATACCTCTCATATCTTCCCCTATATCGCCATGTTTTCGAGTACCTTCCATACCTTCCCCTACATTGCTGTGTTTTCGTGCACCTCTCGTACCTCCCCCTATATCGCTGTGCCTTGCGCACCTCTCATACCTACCCCTATATAGCTGTTTTTTCGTGCACATCCCACAGATTCACCTTTATCGCTGTGTTATTGCTCACCTCTCATAGCTTCCCCTATATCGCCGTGTTTTCGCGCACCTCTAATAATTTCCCCTATATCGCCATGTTTTGGCATACGTCCCATCGCATCCCCTATATCGCTGTGTTTTCTGGCACCTCTCATACCTTCCCCTATATCGCCCTGTTTTCGCGCACATCCCATAGCTTCCACTATATTGCCCTGTTTTCGCGCACCTCTCATACCATCCCCTATATTGCCCTGTTTTCGTGCACCTCTCATTCCTTCCACTATATCGCTGTGTTGTCACCCACCTCTCATAACTTCACGTATATCGCTGTGTTTTTGCACACCTCTCATACCTTCCCCTATATCGCTGTGTTTTCACGCACCTCTCATGGCTTCCCCAACATCGCCGTGTATACATGCACATCTCGTACCGTCCCCTTTATCGCTGTGTTTTCGTGCACCTCTCATACCTTCCCCTGTATCGCTGTGTTTTCGCGCACCCCCCATAGAGTCCCCTATATCGTTGTGTTTTCACGCACCTCTCATAACTTCTGCTATATCGCTGTATTTTTGTGCACATCTCATACCTTCCCCTATATTGATGTGTTTTCATGCAAATCTCATAACGTCCCCTACATCGCCCTGTTTTCACGCACCTCCCATACCTTCCCCTATATCGCTGTATTATTGTGCACCTCTCATACCTTCCCCTATATCGCTGTGTTTTCACGCACCTCTCATAACTTCTCCTATATCGCTGTACTTTTGCGTACATCTCATACCTTCCCCTATATTGCCGTGTTTTCATGCACATCTCATAACGTCCCCTATATCGCTGTGCATTCGCGCACCTCCCGTAGCATCCCCTATATCACTGTGCCTTCGCGCACTTCTTATACCATCCCCTATATTGCCCTGTTTTCGCGCACCTCCCATACCTTCCCCGATATCGCTATGTTTTCGTGCACCTCCCATAGCTTCGACTACATCGCTGTTTTCGCGCACAACCCATAGCTTCACCTTGATGGCTGTGTTATTGCTCACCTCTCATAGCTTCCCCTATATCGCTGTGTTTTTGCGCACCTCGCATGTTTTCACCTATATCGCTATGTTTTTCCTCCTATCATTACTTCCCCTATATCGCTGTGTTTTCTCGCACCTCTGATACATTCTCCTGTACTGCCATGTTTTCGCGCACTCTTAGAATTTCCCCAATATTGCTGTGTTCTCGCACACTTCTCATAACTTCCCCTATATCGCCCTGTTTTCACACACCTCTCATACCTTCCCCTATATCGCTGTGTTTTCACGCACCTCTCATAACTTCTCCAATATTGCTGCATTTTTGCGCACCTCTCATAACTTCCCCCATATCGCTGTGTTTTTATGCACATCTCATAACGTCCCCTATATCACTGTGTAGTCGCGCACCTCCCATAGCCTCCCACATATTGCTGTGCCTTCGCGCATTTCTCATACCTTTGCCTATATCGCCCTGTTTTCGCACACTTCCCATTCATTCTCCTATGTCGCTGTGTTTTTGTGAACCTCTCATACCTTCCCTAATATCGCTGCGTTTTCATGCACATCTCATAACGTCCCGTATATTGCTGTGTATTCACGCACCTCCCATAGCATCCCCTATATCGTTGTGCCTTGCGCACCTCTCATTCCGTCCCCTATATTGTCGTGTTTTCGCGCACCTCTCATAGCTTCCCCTATATCGCCATGTTTTCATACAAATCTCATACCGTCCCCTATATCACCCTGTTTTCGAGAACCTCCCATACCATCCCCTGTATCGCTGTGTTTTCGTGCACCTCTCATTCCTCCCTGTATATCGCTGTGTTTTCACGCACTTCTCATAACTTCTCCTATATCGCTGTGTTTTTGTGCACCTCTTATATCTTCCCTAATATCGCTGCTTCTTCCTGCACATCTCATAACGTCCCCTATATCGCTGTGTATTCACGCACCTCCCATAGCATCCCCTATATCGCTGTGCCTTGCGCACCTCCCATACCTTCCCCTATATCGGTGTCTTTTCGCACACATGCCATAGATTCAACTTTATCACTGTGTTATTGCACACCTCGCAGAGCTTCCCCTATATCGCCGTGTTTTTGCTCACCTTTCATAGCTTCCCCTATATCGCTGTGTTTTCGCGCACCTCTATTGTCTTCACCTAGATCGCTATGTTTTCGCTCCTCTCATTACTTCCCCTATCTCGCTGTGTCTTCTCGCACCTCTGATACATTCCTCTGTATCGCCGTGTTTTCACGCACCTCTCATAATTTCCCCTATATCGCCGTGTTTTCGCGCACGTCCCATAGCGTGCCCTATAACGCTGTGTTTTCGGGCACCTCTGTTACCTTCCCCTATATTGCCGTGTTTTCATGCACATTTCATAATGTCCCCTATATCGCCCTGTTTTCGCGCACCTCACCTACCTTCCCCTATATCGCTGTATTATTGTGCACCTCTCATACCTTCCCCTATATCGTTGTGTTTTCACGCACCTCTCATAACTTCTCCTATATCGCTGTACTTTTGCGTACATCTCATACCTTCCCTATATCGCCCTGTTTTCGCGCACCTCCCATACCTTCCCCGATATCGCTATGTTTTCGTGCACCTCCCATAGCTTCGACTACATCGCTGATTTCGCGCACAACCCATAGCTTCACCTTGATGGCTGTGTTATTGCTCACCTCTCATAGCTTCCCCTATTTCGCCGTGTTTTTGCGCACCTCGCATGTCTTCACCTATATCGCTATGTTTTTGCTCCTATCATTACTTCCCCTATATCGCTGTGTTTTCTCGCACCTCTGATACATTCTCCTGTATTGCCATGTTTTCGCGCACCTCTTACAATTTCCCCTATATCGCCGTGTTCTCGCACACCTCTCATACCTTCCCCTATATCGCCCTGTTTTCGCACACCTCTCATACCTTCCCCTATATCGCTGTGTTTTCACGCACCTCTCATAACTTCTCCAATATTGCTGCATTTTTGCGCACCTCTCATAAATTCCCCCATATCGCTGTGTTTTTATGCACATCTCATAACGTCCCTTATATCACTGTGTAGTCGCGCACCTCCCATATCCTCCCACATATTGCTGTGCCTTCGCGCATTTCTCATACCTTCGCCTATATCGCCCTGTTTTTGCACACTTCCCATTCATTCTCCTATGTCGCTGTGTTTTTGTGAACCTCTCATACCTTCTCTAATATCGCTGCGTTTTCATGCACATCTCATAACGTCCCGTATATCGCTGTGTATTCACGCACCTCCCATAGCATCCCCTATATCGCTGTGCCTTGCGCACCTCTCATACCGTCCCCTATATTGCCGTGTTTTCGCACACCTCTCATAGCTACCCCTATATCACCGTGTATTCATGCACCTCCAACTCCGTCCCCTATATCGCTGTCTTTTTGCGCACATCCCATAGATTCACCTTTATCGCTTTGTTATTCCTCACCTCTAATAGTTTCCCCTAAATCGCCGGGTTTTTGCTCACCTCTCATAGCTTCCACTATATAGCCCTGTATTCACGCACCTCTCATGTCTTCCCCTATATCACTGTGTTTTCGCGCAGCTCCCATCGCATCCCCTATATTGCTGTGCCTTCGCATACCTCTCATATCTTCCCCTATATCGCCCTGTTTTCGAGTACCTTCCATACCTTCCCCTATATTGCTGTGTTTTTGTGCACCTCTCATACCTCCCCCTATATCGCTGTGCGTTGCGCACCTCTCATACCTTCCCCTATATAGCTGTTTTTTCGTGCACATCCCACAGATTCACCTTTATCGCTGTGTTATTGCTCACCTCTCATAGCTTCCCCTATATCGCCGTGTTTTTGCACACCTCTCATAACTTACCCTATATCGCCATGTTGTTATGCACATCTCATAACGTCCTCTATATCGCTGTGTATTCGCGCACCTCCCATAGCATCTCTTATATCGCTTTGCCTTTGCGCACCTCTCATACCTTCCCAAATATCTCCCTGTTTTCGCGCACCTCCCATTCCTTCACCTATATCGCTGTTTTCGTGCACCTCTCATACCTTCCCCTAAATCGCTGTGCCTTCGCGCACCTCTCATACCTTCCCCTATATCGCCGTGTTTTCATGCACATCTCATAACATCCCCTATATCGCTAGGTTTTCATGCACTTCTCATAATTTCCCCTATATCGCCCAGTTTTCGCGCTCCTCTCATAAATTCTCGTATATCACTGTGTTTTCACGCAGCTCTCATACCTTCCCCTATATCGCTGTGTTTCCGCACACCTCTCATGGCTTCCCGACTATCGCCGTGTATTCAGGCACATCTCATACCGTCCCCTATATCGCTGTGTTTTCGCGCACCTCCAATAGCAACCCCTATATCGCTGTGCCTTGCGCACCTCTCATACCTTCCCCTATATCGCTGTCTTTTCGCGCACATCCCATAGATTCACCTTTATCGCTTTGTTATTCCTCATCTCTCATAGATTCCCCTATATCGCCGGGTTTTTGCTCACCTCTCATAGCTTCCACTATATTGCCCAGTATTCACGCACCTCTCATGTCTTCCCCTATATCACTGTGTTTTCGCACACCTCTCATAGCTTCCCCTATATCGCCGTGTTTTCATGCACATCTCATACCGTCTCCTATATCACTGTGTTTTCGCGCACATCCCATAGCATCCCCTATATCGCTGTGCCTTCGTGTACCTCTCATATCTTCCCCTATATCGCTGTGTTTTCATGCGCATCTCATAACGTCCCCTATATCGCTGTGCTTTCTCGCACCTCTGATACATTCCCCTGTGTCGCCGTGTTTTTGCGCACCTCTCATAATTTCCCCTATATCGCCGTGTTTTCGCGCACCTCTCATTCCTTCCCCTATATCGCTGTGTTTTTGTTCACCTCTTATATCATCCCTAATATCGCTGCGTTTTAATGCACGTCTGATAACGTCCCCTATATCGCTGTGTATTCACGCACCTCCCATATCATCCCCTATATCGCTGTACCTTGCGCACCTCTCATACCTTCCCCTATATCGCTGTCTTTTCGCGCACCTCCCATAGATTCAACTTTATCGCTGTGTTATTGCACACCTCTCACAGCTTCCCCTATATCGCCGTGTTTTTGCTCACCTTTCATAGCTTCGCCTATGTTGCCGTGTTTTCGAGCACCTCTCATGTCTTCACCTAGATCGCTATGTTTTCGCTCCTCTCATTACTTCCCCTATATCGCTGTGTTTTCTCGCACCTCTGATACATTCTCCCATATCGCCGTGTTTTCGCACACGTCTCATACCTTCCCCTATATCGCTGTGTTTTCACGCACCTCTCATAACTTCTCCTATATTTCTGCATTTGTGTGCACCCCTCATAACATCCCCTATATCGCCATGCTTTCATGCACATCTCATAACGTCCCCTATATCACTGTGTAGTCGCGCACCTCCCATAGCATCCCTTATATTGCTGTGACATCGCATACCTCTCATACCTTCACCTATATCGCCCTGTTTTCGCGCACCTCCCATTCATTCTCCTATATTGCTTTGTTTTTGTGCACCTCTTATATCTTCCCTAATATCGCTGCGTTTTCGTGCACATCTCATAACGTCCCCGATATCGCTGTGTATTCACGCACCAACCGTAGCATCCCCTATATTGCTGTGCCTTCGTGCACCTCACATACCTTCCCCTATATTGTCCTGTATTCGCGCACCTCCCATAACATCCCCTATATCGCTGTGCCTTTGCGCACCACTCATACCTTCCCCTATATCGCTGTCTTTTCACGCACATCCCATAGATTCAACTTTATCGCTGTGTTATTGCACACCTCTTACAGCTTCCCCTACATCGCCGTGTTTTTGCTCACCTTTCATAGCTTCGCCTATATTGCCGTGTTTTCGCGCACCTCTCATGTCTTCACCTAGATCGCTATGTTTTCGCTCCTCTCATTACTTCCCCTATATCGCTGTGTTTTCTCGCACCTCTGATACATTCTCCCATATCGCCGTGTTTTCGCACACGTCTCATACCTTCCCCTATATCGCTGTGTTTTCACGCACCTCTCATAACTTCTCCTATATTGCTGCATTTTTGTGCACCCCTCATAACTTCCCCTATATCGCCGTGTTTTCATGCACATCTCATAACGTCCCCTATATCACTGTGTAGTCGCGCACCTCCCATAGCATCCCCTATATTGCTGTGACTTCGCATACCTCTCATACCTTCACCTATATCGCCCTGTTTTCGCACACCTCCCATTCATTCTCCTATATCGCTTTGTTTTTGTGCACCTCTTATATCTTCCCTAATATCGCTGCGTTTTCATGCACATCTCATAACGTCCCCTATATCGCTGTGTATTCACGCACCTCTCATACCTTCCCCTATATCTCTGTGTTTTCATGCACATCTCATAACGTCCCCTATATCGCTGTGCTTTCATGCACCTCGCATAACTTCCCCTATATCGCCCTGTTTTAGCACCTCTCATACCATCCCCTATATCACTGTGTTTTCATGCACCTCTCATAACTTCCCCTATATTGCTGTGTTTTCACACACCTGTCATTGTTTCCCGACTATCGCCGTGTATTCATGCACATCTCATACCATCCCCTATATCGCTGTGTTTTCGCGCACCTCTCATACATACCCCTATATCGCTGTCTTTTCGTGCATATCCCATAGCTTCACCTTTATCTCTGTGTTATTGCTCACCTCTCACAGCTTCCACTCTTTCGCCGTGTTTTCGCGCACCTCTCATGTCTTCACCTATATTGCTATGTTTTCACTCCTCTCATTGCTTCCCTTATATCGCTGTATTTTCTCGTACCTCTGATACATTCCCCAGTATCACCGTGTTTTCGCGCACCTCTCATAATTTCCCCTATATCGCCGTGTTTTCGCGCACGTCCCATAGCGTCGCCTATATCGCTCTGTTTTTGGGCACCTCTCATACCTTCCACTATATTGCCCTGTTTTCGCGCACTTCCCATACCTTGACCTATATCTCCCTGTTTTCACGCACCTCCCATACCTCCCCCTTTATTGCTGTGTTTTCGTGCACCTCTCATACCTTCCCCTATATCGCTGTGTTTTCGCACACCTGTCATTGTCTCCCGACTATCGCCGTGTATTCATGCACATCTCATACCATCCCCTATATCGCTGTGCCTTGCGCACCTCTCATACCTTCCCCTATATCGCTGTCTTTTCGCGCACATCCCATAGATTCACCTTTATCGCTTTGTTATTCCTCACCTCTCATAGATTCCCCTATATCGCCGGGTTTTTGCTCACCTCTCATAGCTTCAACTATATTGCCCTGTATTCACGCACTTCTCATGTCTTCCCCTATATCACTGTGTTTTCGCGCAGCTCCCATAGCATCCCCTATATTGCTGTGCCTTCGCATACCTCTCATATCTTCCCCTATATCGCCATGTTTTCGAGTACCTTCCATACCTTCCCCTACATTGCTGTGTTTTCGTGCACCTCTCGTACCTCCCCCTATATCGCTGTGCCTTGCGCACCTCTCATACCTACCCCTATATAGCTGTTTTTTCGTGCACATCCCACAGATTCACCTTTATCGCTGTGTTATTGCTCACCTCTCATAGCTTCCCCTATATCGCCGTGTTTTCGCGCACCTCTAATAATTTCCCCTATATCGCCATGTTTTGGCATACGTCCCATCGCATCCCCTATATCGCTGTGTTTTCTGGCACCTCTCATACCTTCCCCTATATCGCCCTGTTTTCGCGCACATCCCATAGCTTCCACTATATTGCCCTGTTTTCGCGCACCTCTCATACCATCCCCTATATTGCCCTGTTTTCGTGCACCTCTCATTCCTTCCACTATATCGCTGTGTTGTCACCCACCTCTCATAACTTCACGTATATCGCTGTGTTTTTGCACACCTCTCATACCTTCCCCTATATCGCTGTGTTTTCACGCACCTCTCATGGCTTCCCCAACATCGCCGTGTATACATGCACATCTCGTACCGTCCCCTTTATCGCTGTGTTTTCGTGCACCTCTCATACCTTCCCCTGTATCGCTGTGTTTTCGCGCACCCCCCATAGAGTCCCCTATATCGTTGTGTTTTCACGCACCTCTCATAACTTCTGCTATATCGCTGTATTTTTGTGCACATCTCATACCTTCCCCTATATTGATGTGTTTTCATGCAAATCTCATAACGTCCCCTACATCGCCCTGTTTTCACGCACCTCCCATACCTTCCCCTATATCGCTGTATTATTGTGCACCTCTCATACCTTCCCCTATATCGCTGTGTTTTCACGCACCTCTCATAACTTCTCCTATATCGCTGTACTTTTGCGTACATCTCATACCTTCCCCTATATTGCCGTGTTTTCATGCACATCTCATAACGTCCCCTATATCGCTGTGCATTCGCGCACCTCCCGTAGCATCCCCTATATCACTGTGCCTTCGCGCACTTCTTATACCATCCCCTATATTGCCCTGTTTTCGCGCACCTCCCATACCTTCCCCGATATCGCTATGTTTTCGTGCACCTCCCATAGCTTCGACTACATCGCTGTTTTCGCGCACAACCCATAGCTTCACCTTGATGGCTGTGTTATTGCTCACCTCTCATAGCTTCCCCTATATCGCTGTGTTTTTGCGCACCTCGCATGTTTTCACCTATATCGCTATGTTTTTCCTCCTATCATTACTTCCCCTATATCGCTGTGTTTTCTCGCACCTCTGATACATTCTCCTGTACTGCCATGTTTTCGCGCACTCTTAGAATTTCCCCAATATTGCTGTGTTCTCGCACACTTCTCATAACTTCCCCTATATCGCCCTGTTTTCACACACCTCTCATACCTTCCCCTATATCGCTGTGTTTTCACGCACCTCTCATAACTTCTCCAATATTGCTGCATTTTTGCGCACCTCTCATAACTTCCCCCATATCGCTGTGTTTTTATGCACATCTCATAACGTCCCCTATATCACTGTGTAGTCGCGCACCTCCCATAGCCTCCCACATATTGCTGTGCCTTCGCGCATTTCTCATACCTTTGCCTATATCGCCCTGTTTTCGCACACTTCCCATTCATTCTCCTATGTCGCTGTGTTTTTGTGAACCTCTCATACCTTCCCTAATATCGCTGCGTTTTCATGCACATCTCATAACGTCCCGTATATTGCTGTGTATTCACGCACCTCCCATAGCATCCCCTATATCGTTGTGCCTTGCGCACCTCTCATTCCGTCCCCTATATTGTCGTGTTTTCGCGCACCTCTCATAGCTTCCCCTATATCGCCATGTTTTCATACAAATCTCATACCGTCCCCTATATCACCCTGTTTTCGAGAACCTCCCATACCATCCCCTGTATCGCTGTGTTTTCGTGCACCTCTCATTCCTCCCTGTATATCGCTGTGTTTTCACGCACTTCTCATAACTTCTCCTATATCGCTGTGTTTTTGTGCACCTCTTATATCTTCCCTAATATCGCTGCTTCTTCCTGCACATCTCATAACGTCCCCTATATCGCTGTGTATTCACGCACCTCCCATAGCATCCCCTATATCGCTGTGCCTTGCGCACCTCCCATACCTTCCCCTATATCGGTGTCTTTTCGCACACATGCCATAGATTCAACTTTATCACTGTGTTATTGCACACCTCGCAGAGCTTCCCCTATATCGCCGTGTTTTTGCTCACCTTTCATAGCTTCCCCTATATCGCTGTGTTTTCGCGCACCTCTATTGTCTTCACCTAGATCGCTATGTTTTCGCTCCTCTCATTACTTCCCCTATCTCGCTGTGTCTTCTCGCACCTCTGATACATTCCTCTGTATCGCCGTGTTTTCACGCACCTCTCATAATTTCCCCTATATCGCCGTGTTTTCGCGCACGTCCCATAGCGTGCCCTATAACGCTGTGTTTTCGGGCACCTCTGTTACCTTCCCCTATATTGCCGTGTTTTCATGCACATTTCATAATGTCCCCTATATCGCCCTGTTTTCGCGCACCTCACCTACCTTCCCCTATATCGCTGTATTATTGTGCACCTCTCATACCTTCCCCTATATCGTTGTGTTTTCACGCACCTCTCATAACTTCTCCTATATCGCTGTACTTTTGCGTACATCTCATACCTTCCCTATATCGCCCTGTTTTCGCGCACCTCCCATACCTTCCCCGATATCGCTATGTTTTCGTGCACCTCCCATAGCTTCGACTACATCGCTGATTTCGCGCACAACCCATAGCTTCACCTTGATGGCTGTGTTATTGCTCACCTCTCATAGCTTCCCCTATTTCGCCGTGTTTTTGCGCACCTCGCATGTCTTCACCTATATCGCTATGTTTTTGCTCCTATCATTACTTCCCCTATATCGCTGTGTTTTCTCGCACCTCTGATACATTCTCCTGTATTGCCATGTTTTCGCGCACCTCTTACAATTTCCCCTATATCGCCGTGTTCTCGCACACCTCTCATACCTTCCCCTATATCGCCCTGTTTTCGCACACCTCTCATACCTTCCCCTATATCGCTGTGTTTTCACGCACCTCTCATAACTTCTCCAATATTGCTGCATTTTTGCGCACCTCTCATAAATTCCCCCATATCGCTGTGTTTTTATGCACATCTCATAACGTCCCTTATATCACTGTGTAGTCGCGCACCTCCCATATCCTCCCACATATTGCTGTGCCTTCGCGCATTTCTCATACCTTCGCCTATATCGCCCTGTTTTTGCACACTTCCCATTCATTCTCCTATGTCGCTGTGTTTTTGTGAACCTCTCATACCTTCTCTAATATCGCTGCGTTTTCATGCACATCTCATAACGTCCCGTATATCGCTGTGTATTCACGCACCTCCCATAGCATCCCCTATATCGCTGTGCCTTGCGCACCTCTCATACCGTCCCCTATATTGCCGTGTTTTCGCACACCTCTCATAGCTACCCCTATATCACCGTGTATTCATGCACCTCCAACTCCGTCCCCTATATCGCTGTCTTTTTGCGCACATCCCATAGATTCACCTTTATCGCTTTGTTATTCCTCACCTCTAATAGTTTCCCCTAAATCGCCGGGTTTTTGCTCACCTCTCATAGCTTCCACTATATAGCCCTGTATTCACGCACCTCTCATGTCTTCCCCTATATCACTGTGTTTTCGCGCAGCTCCCATCGCATCCCCTATATTGCTGTGCCTTCGCATACCTCTCATATCTTCCCCTATATCGCCCTGTTTTCGAGTACCTTCCATACCTTCCCCTATATTGCTGTGTTTTTGTGCACCTCTCATACCTCCCCCTATATCGCTGTGCGTTGCGCACCTCTCATACCTTCCCCTATATAGCTGTTTTTTCGTGCACATCCCACAGATTCACCTTTATCGCTGTGTTATTGCTCACCTCTCATAGCTTCCCCTATATCGCCGTGTTTTTGCACACCTCTCATAACTTACCCTATATCGCCATGTTGTTATGCACATCTCATAACGTCCTCTATATCGCTGTGTATTCGCGCACCTCCCATAGCATCTCTTATATCGCTTTGCCTTTGCGCACCTCTCATACCTTCCCAAATATCTCCCTGTTTTCGCGCACCTCCCATTCCTTCACCTATATCGCTGTTTTCGTGCACCTCTCATACCTTCCCCTAAATCGCTGTGCCTTCGCGCACCTCTCATACCTTCCCCTATATCGCCGTGTTTTCATGCACATCTCATAACATCCCCTATATCGCTAGGTTTTCATGCACTTCTCATAATTTCCCCTATATCGCCCAGTTTTCGCGCTCCTCTCATAAATTCTCGTATATCACTGTGTTTTCACGCAGCTCTCATACCTTCCCCTATATCGCTGTGTTTCCGCACACCTCTCATGGCTTCCCGACTATCGCCGTGTATTCAGGCACATCTCATAGCTTCCCCTATATCGCTGTGTTTTCGCGCACCTCTCATACCTTCCCCATATCGATGTATTTTTGCGCAGATCTCATAATATCCCCTTTATCGCTGTGTTATTGCTCACCTCTCATAGCTTCCCCTATATCGCCCTGTTTTCGCACTCCTCTCATGCATTCCCGTATATCGCTGTGTTTTTGCACACCTCTCATACCTTCCCCAATATCACCGTGTTTTCATGCACATCTCATAATGTCCCCAATGTCACTGGGTTTTCACGCACCTCTCATAACTTCCCCTATATCGCCCTGTTTTTGCACTCCTCTCATACCTTCCCCTATATCACGGTGTTTTCACGCAGCTCTCATACCTTTGCCTATATCGCCCTGTTTTCGCACACTTCCCATTCATTCTCCTATGTCGCTGTGTTTTTGTGAACCTCTCATACCTTCCCTAATATCGCTGCGTTTTCATGCACATCTCATAACGTCCCGTATATTGCTGTGTATTCACGCACCTCCCATAGCATCCCCTATATCGTTGTGCCTTGCGCACCTCTCATTCCGTCCCCTATATTGTCGTGTTTTCGCGCACCTCTCATAGCTTCCCCTATATCGCCATGTTTTCATACAAATCTCATACCGTCCCCTATATCGCCCTGTTTTCGAGAACCTCCCATACCATCCCCTGTATCGCTGTGTTTTCGTGCACCTCTCATTCCTCCCTGTATATCGCTGTGTTTTCACGCACTTCTCATAACTTCTCCTATATCGCTGTGTTTTTGTGCACCTCTTATATCTTCCCTAATATCGCTGCTTCTTCCTGCACATCTCATAACGTCCCCTATATCGCTGTGTATTCACGCACCTCCCATAGCATCCCCTATATCGCTGTGCCTTGCGCACCTCCCATACCTTCCCCTATATCGGTGTCTTTTCGCACACATGCCATAGATTCAACTTTATCACTGTGTTATTGCACACCTCGCAGAGCTTCCCCTATATCGCCGTGTTTTTGCTCACCTTTCATAGCTTCCCCTATATCGCTGTGTTTTCGCGCACCTCTATTGTCTTCACCTAGATCGCTATGTTTTCGCTCCTCTCATTACTTCCCCTATCTCGCTGTGTCTTCTCGCACCTCTGATACATTCCTCTGTATCGCCGTGTTTTCACGCACCTCTCATAATTTCCCCTATATCGCCGTGTTTTCGCGCACGTCCCATAGCGTGCCCTATAACGCTGTGTTTTCGGGCACCTCTGTTACCTTCCCCTATATTGCCGTGTTTTCATGCACATTTCATAATGTCCCCTATATCGCCCTGTTTTCGCGCACCTCACCTACCTTCCCCTATATCGCTGTATTATTGTGCACCTCTCATACCTTCCCCTATATCGTTGTGTTTTCACGCACCTCTCATAACTTCTCCTATATCGCTGTACTTTTGCGTACATCTCATACCTTCCCTATATCGCCCTGTTTTCGCGCACCTCCCATACCTTCCCCGATATCGCTATGTTTTCGTGCACCTCCCATAGCTTCGACTACATCGCTGATTTCGCGCACAACCCATAGCTTCACCTTGATGGCTGTGTTATTGCTCACCTCTCATAGCTTCCCCTATTTCGCCGTGTTTTTGCGCACCTCGCATGTCTTCACCTATATCGCTATGTTTTTGCTCCTATCATTACTTCCCCTATATCGCTGTGTTTTCTCGCACCTCTGATACATTCTCCTGTATTGCCATGTTTTCGCGCACCTCTTACAATTTCCCCTATATCGCCGTGTTCTCGCACACCTCTCATACCTTCCCCTATATCGCCCTGTTTTCGCACACCTCTCATACCTTCCCCTATATCGCTGTGTTTTCACGCACCTCTCATAACTTCTCCAATATTGCTGCATTTTTGCGCACCTCTCATAAATTCCCCCATATCGCTGTGTTTTTATGCACATCTCATAACGTCCCTTATATCACTGTGTAGTCGCGCACCTCCCATATCCTCCCACATATTGCTGTGCCTTCGCGCATTTCTCATACCTTCGCCTATATCGCCCTGTTTTTGCACACTTCCCATTCATTCTCCTATGTCGCTGTGTTTTTGTGAACCTCTCATACCTTCTCTAATATCGCTGCGTTTTCATGCACATCTCATAACGTCCCGTATATCGCTGTGTATTCACGCACCTCCCATAGCATCCCCTATATCGCTGTGCCTTGCGCACCTCTCATACCGTCCCCTATATTGCCGTGTTTTCGCACACCTCTCATAGCTACCCCTATATCACCGTGTATTCATGCACCTCCAACTCCGTCCCCTATATCGCTGTCTTTTTGCGCACATCCCATAGATTCACCTTTATCGCTTTGTTATTCCTCACCTCTAATAGTTTCCCCTAAATCGCCGGGTTTTTGCTCACCTCTCATAGCTTCCACTATATAGCCCTGTATTCACGCACCTCTCATGTCTTCCCCTATATCACTGTGTTTTCGCGCAGCTCCCATCGCATCCCCTATATTGCTGTGCCTTCGCATACCTCTCATATCTTCCCCTATATCGCCCTGTTTTCGAGTACCTTCCATACCTTCCCCTATATTGCTGTGTTTTTGTGCACCTCTCATACCTCCCCCTATATCGCTGTGCGTTGCGCACCTCTCATACCTTCCCCTATATAGCTGTTTTTTCGTGCACATCCCACAGATTCACCTTTATCGCTGTGTTATTGCTCACCTCTCATAGCTTCCCCTATATCGCCGTGTTTTTGCACACCTCTCATAACTTACCCTATATCGCCATGTTGTTATGCACATCTCATAACGTCCTCTATATCGCTGTGTATTCGCGCACCTCCCATAGCATCTCTTATATCGCTTTGCCTTTGCGCACCTCTCATACCTTCCCAAATATCTCCCTGTTTTCGCGCACCTCCCATTCCTTCACCTATATCGCTGTTTTCGTGCACCTCTCATACCTTCCCCTAAATCGCTGTGCCTTCGCGCACCTCTCATACCTTCCCCTATATCGCCGTGTTTTCATGCACATCTCATAACATCCCCTATATCGCTAGGTTTTCATGCACTTCTCATAATTTCCCCTATATCGCCCAGTTTTCGCGCTCCTCTCATAAATTCTCGTATATCACTGTGTTTTCACGCAGCTCTCATACCTTCCCCTATATCGCTGTGTTTCCGCACACCTCTCATGGCTTCCCGACTATCGCCGTGTATTCAGGCACATCTCATAGCTTCCCCTATATCGCTGTGTTTTCGCGCACCTCTCATACCTTCCCCATATCGATGTATTTTTGCGCAGATCTCATAATATCCCCTTTAGCGCTGTGTTATTGCTCACCTCTCATAGCTTCCCCTATATCGCCCTGTTTTCGCACTCCTCTCATGCATTCCCGTATATCGCTGTGTTTTTGCACACCTCTCATACCTTCCCCAATATCACCGTGTTTTCATGCACATCTCATAATGTCCCCAATGTCACTGGGTTTTCACGCACCTCTCATAACTTCCCCTATATCGCCCTGTTTTTGCACTCCTCTCATACCTTCCCCTATATCACGGTGTTTTCACGCAGCTCTCATACCTTCCCCTATATCGCCCTGTTTTTGCTCACATCCCATAACTTCCCCGATATCGCTGTGTTTTTGCACACCTCTCATACCTTCCCCTATGTCGCTGTGTTTTCAACACCTCTCATGGCTTCCCCAATATCGCCGTGTATTCATGCACATCTCGCACCGTCCCCTTTATCGCTGTGTTTTCGCGCACCTCCCATAGCGTCCCCTATATCGCTGTGTTTTCGCGCACATCCCATACCATCCGTTATATCGCTGTGCCTTCCTGTACCTCTCATATCTTCCCCTATATCGTTGTGTTTTCATGCACATCTCATACCGTCTCCTATATCACTGTGTTTTCACGCACATCCCATAGCATCCCCTATATCGCTGTGTTTTCGCGCACCTCCCAGACCTTCCCCTATATCGCTGTGTTTTCGTGCATCTCTCATACATTCCCCTATATCGTTATGATTTCACACACCTCTCATAACTTCTCCTATATCGCCCTTCTTGTCTGCACCTCTTACTTCTTCCTTAATATCGCTGCATTTTAATGCACATCTCATAACGTCGCCTATATCGCTGTGTATTCACGCACCTCCCATAGCATCCCCTATATTGCTGTGCCTTGCGCACTTCTCATACCTTCCCCTATATCGCTGTCTTTTCGCGCACATCCCATATATTCAACTTTATCGCTGTGTTATTGCACACCTCTCACAGCTTGCCCTATATCGCCGTGTTTTTGCTCACCTCTCATAGCTTCCCCTATATCGCCGTGTTTTCGCACACCTCTCATGTCTTCACCTAGATCGCTATGTTTTCGCTCCTCTCATTACTTCCCCTATATCGCTGTTTTCTCGCACCTCTGATACATTTTCCAATATCGCCGTGTTTTCGTGTACCTCTCATATCTTCCCCTATATCGCTGTGTTTTCATGCACATCTCATAACGTCCCCTATATCGTTGTGCTTTCTCGCACCTCTGATACATTCCCCTGCATCGCCGTGTTTTCGTGCACTTCTCATAAGTTCCCCTATATTGCCGTGTTTGCGCGCACGTCCCATAGCCTCCCCTATATCGCTGTGTTTTCGGGCACCTCTCATACCTTCCCCTATATCGCACTGTTTTCGCGCACCTCCCATACCTTCCCCTATATTGCTGTGTTTTCGTGCACCTCTCATACCTTGCCCTATTTTACTGTGTTTTCACGCACCTCTCATAAATTCTGCTATAATGCTGTATTTTTGCGCACCTCTCATACCTTCCCCCATATTGCCATGTTTTCATGCACATCTCATAACGTCCCCTATATAGCTGTGCATTCGTGCACCTCCCATAGCCCCCTATATCACTGTGCCTTCGCGCACCTCTCATACCTTCCCCTATATCGCCCTGTTTTCGCTCACTTCCCATAACTTCCCCGATATCGCTGTGTTTTTGCACACCTCTCATACCTTCCCCTATATCGCTGTGTTTTCATGCACCTCTCATGGCTTCCCCAATATCGCCGTGTATTCATGCACATCTCGTACTGTCCCCTTTATCGCTGCGTTTTCGCGCACCTCCCATAGCGTCGCCTATATCGCTGTGTTTTCTTGCACCTCTTGTACCTCCCCCTATATCGCTGTGCCTTGCGCACCTCTCATACCTTCCCCTATATAGCTGTTTTTTCTTGCACATCCCACAGATTCACCTTTATCGCTGTGTTATTGCTCACCTCTCATAGCTTCCCCTATATCGCCTTCTTTTTGCACACCTCTCATAACTTACCCTATATCGCCATGTTGTTATGCACATCTCAGAACGTCCTCTATATCACTGTGTATCCGCGCACCTCCGATAGCATCCCTTATATCGCTTTGCCTTCGCGCACCTCTCATACCTTCCCAAATATCGCCCTGTTTTCGCGCACCTCCCATTCCTTCACCTATATCACTGTTTTCGTGCACTTCTCATACCTTCCCCTAAATCGCTGTGCCTTCGCGCACCTATCATACCTTCCCCTATATCATCCTGTTTTCGCTCACTTCCCATAACTTCCCCGATATCGCTGTGTTTTTGCACACCTCTCATACCTTCCCCTATATCGCTGTGTTTTCATGCACCTCTCATGGCTTCCCCAATATCACCGTGTATTCATGCACATCTCGTACTGTCCCCTTTATCGCTGTGTTTTTGCGCACCTCCCATAGCGTCCCCTATATCGCTGTGTTTTCGCGCACCTCTCATACCTTCCCCTGTATCGCTGTGTTTTCACGCACCTCTCATAACTTCTGCTATATCGCTGTATTTTTGTGCACATCTCATACCTTCCCCTATATTGATGTGTTTTCATGCAAATCTCATAACGTCCCCTATATCGCCCTGTTTTCGCGCACCTCCCATACCTTCCCCTATATCGCTGTATTATTGTGCACCTCTCATGGCTTCCCCAATATCGCCGTGTATTCATGCACATCTCATAACGTCTCCTATATCGCTGTGCATTCGCGCACCTCTCATACCTTCCCCTATATCGCCCTGTTTTCGCACACCTCTCATACCTTCCCCTATATCGCTGTGTTTTCACGCACCTCTCATAACTTCTCCAATATTGCTGCATTTTTGCGCACCTCTCATAACTTCCCCTATATCGCTGTGTTTTTATGCACGTCTCATAACGTCCCCTATATCACTGTGTAGTCGCGCACCTCCCATAGCCTCCCACATATTGCTGTGCGTTCGCGCATTTCTCATACCTTCGCCTCTATCGCCCTGTTTTCGCACACTTCCCATTCATTCTCCTATGTCGCTGTGTTTTTGTGAACCTCTCATACCTTCCCTAATATCGCTGCGTTTTCATGCACATCTCTTAACGTCCCGTATATCGCTGTGTATTCACGCACCTCCCATAGCATCCCCTATATCGCTGTGCCTTGCGCACCTCTCATACCGTCCCCTATACTGTCGTGTTTTCGCGCACCTCTCATAGCTTCCCCTATATCGCCATGTTTTCATACAAATCTCATACCGTCCCCTATATCGCCCTGTTTTCGAGAACCTCCCATACCTTCCCCTGTATCACTGTGTTTTCGTGCACCTCTCATACCTCCCTCTATATCGTTGTGTTTTCACGCACCTCTCATAACTTCTCCTATATCGCTGTGTTTTTGTGCACCTCTTATATCTTCCCTAATATCGCTGCTTCTTCCTGCACATCTCATAACGTCCCCTATATCGCTGTGTATTCACGCACCTCCCATAGCATCCCCAATATCGCTGTGCCTTGCGCACCTCCCGTACCTTCCCCTATATCGGTGTCTTTTCGCACACATCCCATAGATTCAACTTTATCACTGTGTTATTGCACACCTCGCAGAGCTTCCCCTATATCGCCGTGTTTTTGCTCACCTTTCATAGCTTCCCCTATATCGCTGTGTTTTCGCGCACCTCTCATGTCTTCACCTAGATCGCTATGTTTTCGCTCCTCTCATTACTTCCCCTATCTCGATGTGTTTTCTCGCACCTCTGATACATTCCCCTGTATCACTGTGTTTTCGCGCACCTCCCATAGCGTCCCCTATATCGCTGTGTTTTCGCGCACATCCCATACCATCCGTTATATCGCTGAGCCTTCCTGTAACACTCATATCTCCCCCTATATCGTTGTGCTTTCATGCACATCTCATACCGTCTCCTATATCACTGTGCTTTCACGCACATCCCATAGCATCCCCTATATCGCTGTGTTTTCGCGCACCTCCCAGACCTTCCCCTATATCGCTGTGTTTTCGTGCATCTCTCATACATTCCCCTATATCGTTGTGTTTTCACACACCTCTCATAACTTCTCCTATATCGCCCTTGTTTTCTGCACCTCTTATTTCTTCCTTAATATCGCTGCATTTTAATGCACATCTCATAACGTCCCCTATATCGCTCTGTATTCACGCACCTCCCATAGCATCTCCTATATTGCTGTGCCTTGCGCACTTCTCATACCTTCCCCTATATCGCTGTCTTTTCGCGCACATCCCATAGATTCAACTTTATCGCTGTGTTATTGCACACCTCTCACAGCTTGCCCTATATCGCCGTGTTTTTGCTCACCTCTCAT
Source organism: Mobula birostris (assembly GCF_030028105.1). Classification (NCBI taxonomy): domain Eukaryota; kingdom Metazoa; phylum Chordata; class Chondrichthyes; order Myliobatiformes; family Myliobatidae; genus Mobula; species Mobula birostris. The sequence continues at coordinate 193,338 of NW_027278475.1, forward strand.
AGCTTCCCCTATATCGCCGTGTTTTCGCGCACCTCTGTTACATTCTCCCATATCGCCGTGTTTTCGTGTACCTCTCATATCTTCCCCTATATCGCTGTGTTTTCATGCACATCTCATAACGTCCCCTATATCGCTGTGCTTTCTCGCACCTCTGATACATTCCCCTGTATCGCCGTGTTTTCGTGCACTTCTCATAAGTTCCCCTATATTGCCGGGTTTGCGCGCACGTCCCATAGCCTCCCCTATATCGCTGTGTTTTCGGGCACCTCTCATACCTTCCCCTATATCGCACTGTTTTCGCGCACCTCCCATTCCTTCCCCTATATTGCTGTGTTTTCGTGCACTTCTGATACCTTGCCCTATATTACTGTGTTTTCACGCACCTCTCATAGATTCTGCTATAATGCTGTATTTTTGTGCACCTCTCATACCTTCCCCCATATTACGTCCCCTATATAGCTGTGTATTCGTGCACCTCCCATAGCCCCCTATATCACTGTGCCTTCGCGCACCTCTCATACCTTCCCCTATATCGCCCTGTTTTCGCTCACTTCCCATTCATTCTCCTATGTCGCTGTGTTTTTGTGAACCTCTCATACCTTCCCTAATATCGCTGCGTTTTCATGCACATCTCATAACGTCCCGTATATCGCTGTGTATTCACGCACCTCCCATAGCATCCGCTATATCACTGTGCCTTGCGCACCTCTCATACCGTCCCCTATATAGCTGTTTTTTCGTGCACATCCCACAGATTCACCTTTATCGCTGTGTTATTGCTCACCTCTCATAGCTTCCCCTATATCGCCGTGTTTTTGCACACCTCTCATAACTTACCCTATATCGCCATGTTGTTATGCACATCTCATAACGTCCTCTATATCTCTGTGTATTCGCGCACCTCCCATAGCATCCCTTATATCGCTTTGCCTTTGCGCACCTCTCATACCTTCCCAAATATCGCCTTGTTTTCGCGCACCTCCCATTCCTTCACCTATATCGCTGTTTTCGTGCACCTCTCATACCTTCGCCTATATCGCCGTGTTTTCATGCACATCTCATAACATCCCCAATATCGCTAGGTTTTCATGCACTTCTCATAATTTCCCCTATATCGCCCAGTTTTCGCGCTCCTCTCATACCTTCTCCTACATCACTGTGTTTTCACGCAGCTCTCATACCTTCCCCTATAGCGCTGTGTTTTCGCACACCTCTCATGGCTTCCCGACTATCGCCGTGTATTCATGCACATCTCATAGCTTCCCCTATATCGCTGTGTTTTCGCGCACCTCCCATAGCTTCGCCTACATCGCTGTTTTCGTGCACCTCTGATACCTTCCCCATATCGATGTATTTTTGCGCAGATCTCATAATATCCCCTTTATCGCTGTGTTATTGCTCACCTCTCAGAGCTTACCCTATATCGCCCTGTTTTCGCACTCCTCTCATGCATTCCCGTATATCGCTGTGTTTTTGTGAACCTCTCATACCTTCCCTAATATCGCTGCGTTTTCATGCACATCTCATAACGTCCCGTATATCGCTGTGTATTCACGCACCTCCCATAGCATCCCCTATATCGCTGTGCCTTGCGCACCTCTCATACCGTCCCCTATATTGTCGTGTTTTCGCGCACCTCTCATAGCATCCCCTATATCGCCATGTTTTCATACAAATCTCATACCGTCCCCTGCATCGCCCTGTTTTCGAGCACCTCCCATACCTTCCCCTGTA